>NW_015438362.1:1286133-1294372 GCF_001293395.1 Leptomonas pyrrhocoris
CGAGCGGCGAAAGAATATAAACGAAATTGATTTTAGTTACGCGTGTTACACACGCTCTTTAAAAGATACAATCAAAGCGAGAATATGTATACATGAAGTTAAACTCCCGGCGTAGGATCTGGAGGAGGGCAGTAGCTCCATTACCTTGTTGGCTTTTGCTTGTTTCCGCATCGCACACGCTTTTGCTTTCTTCTTCGCCTGTCGCGAGTCTCTGGTAGGAAGTCCCTTCTGACCCGTGAACGTAGAAAAGAGGCGGAAGATGTTCTTTGCATGAGACCGGCAATGGAAAAGGCAGGCGGTTTTAAAGTGCTTGTGGGAAGGGTCTCTGTGCTGCAGCGGTACAAGCTGTCTCCTTATACAGCACAGCTGCACATTTCCGGAAGTGCGTTACAAGGACGAAGTGAGGAGAGGACAAAAAAGCTCAAGGTTGGCATCAACACGCCTTGAGGGGGAAAAACGTTCACTGTTTGCCGTACAAAATGAAAAAAGAATTATTTTGCTGAATCATCAGCGAAACACGTACAGTTCTGTTTGATTAACAATATTAGAAACTAGAAAACAAATGTTCAAAATTTAAACTCTGAGAATCGCTAGGAGAAGGTGCGTCGGTCAGGCGACCCCTCTCCCTCCTCAAAAAGACGGCAGACACAGCGAGGATGGTTGCCCCTGCTCTGACACTTGTACGTCGCGATTCAAAAGCGCGCTTTTCGTACTCCCTTTCGTCACGGCGCTCAACTCTCAAACAATAACAGTAGAAGAAAGCGTTGCATTAGATAGACGCGCAGTCCTTAGAGAAAGCAACGCCAAAAACTTCAGTTCCGAAGTAGTAAAGGAAGCGTTATTCACTGACAAAAGAGGGCAGTGACTGTTTTAGCGGCTCAGACTGACCAAAACGGAGGGAAACAGGATCAGAACATATACAACACAAGTGGATGGATACTGTGGTGATCCAACACGCCCTCCATCAAAGCAGTATCGAGCAAGCAAGAGAAAAACAAGTGACGGAGCATCAAACGAAAACTCCATAGTGGTGCCTACATCGATCAGCACTATCCCATTACGAGTGCAGTTTCATTTTTGCAGCCGCACATTACAGATGATTGAATAAAGGTAAAGTTTTGAAGCCAAAAGATAATAAAACGACACCGTGTATCCACAGAGCAGCTGGCGCGTTCAACACCTGGGAAGGGGGTGGAAGAAAAACAGGACATTGGCCGATCGCGTAAAACGAGGTTCGTTGATTAGTATAAAAATACGTTTTTTACTGTTTTAGCAACGGACCAGCAAACGCACTGGGCATCATGGCAGCCGGTGAAACGGCGCTGGGCTGATGTACAGGCAGGGATAGGTCCACAACGCAAGTTTTAGATTCTTTTGAAGTTACGCCACTCTCTACTCACCGTGCTTGCGAATGGCCGAACCGAGCACGACACCCTCCTCGACGCCGCGGAGAAGACCAACAGCGATGTCCTTAGCCTTCTTTGGGTCCATCGTGCGCGGCGTCCACGCCATGGGGACCGGCGATGAGTTCGGTTGCGGGGCAGGGGTGGTGGTCGGGCCAAGCGGGTAGCACTGGAGGTCCTCGCGACCCAGGACGTACCCGTCAGGGCAGGCGGTCTGAGGGCATACATAGCGGTAGAGCCAGCAGTAGTACGGAACTGGCTTGCCATCCGCAACGGTGCGCGGGCATCCCATGTTATCATACTGGTTCTGCGCCAAGGTGCACTGCCCGTTGGGGACGGAGGGGCGGGAGTAGTCCACCATGCGGCGGAAGCCGTCGAGCGGACAGATGCCGGTTGTCGCCAGGTACTGGTTGCCGGCAGCGTCGATGCAGTGCACCTCCAGATTCATGAGTTGGAACACGTAGCTGCCGTTGGCCTGCCGTGTCGGGCTGCCGCGCACCGGACGCACGTACCAGTCGTTGGGCGACTCCGTGTCCTGCAGCAGCTCCACGATGATGGTGGTGGCGTACGGGGGAAGCATGGTCAGATCGGTGTGGTCACCGAGGGTGACGGCGAGCGGCGCCAGCATCGTGTCGTGCGTGCTGAACTCGTACAGCTTGAAGGACGGCGACAGCTTGTGTGCGTTGATGTTGGCCAGCATGGTCTGCGCGAGGTTCTGCGACGCGGCACCCTGAGTGTTGTCGATCTCCACGGACTTGTTGTAGTCGTAGATGTAGCGGTACCACGCAATCGTGTACGCCCTGAGACCGGGCATCGCCGCCAAAAGATTCGACTTGGAGGGTAGACGTCCGGCAGCCTCAAAAGAAGTAGCAATATCGTAAAGGTTGCTTGCGCAGGAGGAGCGTGCGGCGTGGTCACTGCAAAGACCCTCGATGTAGGCGTCCTTCGCAGCGGCCGCAATCTGATCACTGGTAAAGTACGCATCCACGACGGGGTTGAGCGCAGCGTTCTGCTTGTCCATCTCCAGCCAGCGGCGGCCAAACACGGAAGGCACCGTGTCCGTGTTCAAGAGGGTGTCGGTGGTCAGGTTGTGGGAGTACACCACCGGATAGAAGTAGTCGTCCGGAAAGAGGCCGCTCAGGAAGGCGGTGGCGCTCTGGATGGTGCGCTGGATGCCCGTGGAGCGGGTGTACACCACCGAGGAGTTGTAGCGCGTGGACGGGATGAGTGGCTCCTCCACCAGTGAGAGGTTGCTGTAGCGCGCACGCACGAAGCGGCCCACGGAGTTGAGCATCTCGATGCCCACGCCCGTGAGCTCACCACACGGGTACTCGGTGCCGCAGATATCCGACGCGTTGTCCACCACCAGAGGACCACGCGCACCGTGGCGATGCGCGACTTGAACCATGCGCACGACAAGACGCGCCTCCGCGGAGAGCGCCGCCGTGACCAGCAGCACCGCCAGCAGCAGCTGGGCAATCTTGAAAGTCATGATGGCTGTCGAAAAGAACGTAAGAAAGGCACTGCTGACGCTGCTTGCCTTGCAAAAAGGTGACGGTTAAAAGTACCTGCGACGCGGATTTCGTTTCCAACGGGGGAAGAAGATATTTAACTGCGGGCGTTGGCGCGAGAAGAAAGCACGCGAGGTGGGAAGGCAGAAAGAGAGATGTAGAGGGTGCGCGCCGCGGGGGCAGCTGGGGGTGTCGCTCGGAGGGCTCATTGCCAAGGCGTCAGGCACCAGCCGCGGAGTAGAGCGAAGCTGCGATGTGTGCACAACCCGCTGCAGATGTCACGTCCGACACATCGCATCGAGCAAGTCCGCCTCATACGGCGTGTCGTGACCGCTGAAGTCCATACGAATACACGGAAGGTGCGCAACAAGCCCAAAACAAAACAACGGCAACATAGCCAGACGGCACCTCACCGCGGTTTGGCGGCGCGCTCGTAAGCGAGCGTGGGGGCTGAGCAGTTCGCGTAGTTGCCTCTAGCGCAGAGTTGAGGGGGTTTCAGTGAGAACACGCTCCTTGAGAGTCGAATAGAAATTCGATCATGCGCGCTAAACTGAGCACGTCTCACATTCGCACAAAAGAAAAGAGAAAACTTTCTGCCAGACGTGATACGATTCGCGTGTGCACCTCGCTGCTCGCAGTCCGACCGTGTGTGGTGCACTCCAGACCCCAAACAGAAGTGATGCGGCGGTGGAGAGAGAGAGAGGGGGGAGAAAGAGAAGGGCGCCGCAGTCGTATCAGTTGGCCCACGTGGAACAGATTTGTACTTCAAGGTTAAAGGTAAGTCGTGAACTGTCGAAAAAGAAAAAAGAACAATAGAACTAAGATAATTTAGACACCCTTCCAACTCGCTGAAGAGGCTAAAAAATATTTCTCGAACGTAGGAGTAGAAAAAAGAACCTCCTAAACACTGTGTTGAGCACCGCCGTTTCTGTTTGCCCTGCTTAACGCCACCTCGTTTTGACGGCGTGAGAAGACACTCGCGCTCACTGCCAAAACCGCGTAATGCAGCGCACAAAACGGTTTCGCTGACGGGCTCAACGGCTGATCCCAAGAATCATAGACGGTACATGCGTAGAGTTGGGGAGGAAAACAATCGAAAAATAAGACTTATCGGTATATTACTGGGGTGCGAATCAAATGTCGGCATAGATAATACTCAGATTGTCTTTTTTGATGTCTACATTTGTTTATGAGCGACTGCAATCTATAACCGGTTATGGTCAAGAAGCACAGACGAAGTTTTCGTGGTGTTCATTGAATTTAAGCTAATGATATGAGGTAGCACGCAACGGCGTACGCAGTTCTTTCCCGTACTCTGCAGCACACACAAATCGCGGATAAGCAATAAAACGGCTTCCCATATCTACACTTGCCGGCCATAAAACCACAACCACGCTGACAGGCCGTTTGGCACTGATCAAAGTCGCGAAATAGCAATCCACGCGCTCACAGGAACACACAAAAGGAAAAAAAGCGTCGTACCGCCGCGTGACGAACGTAGAACAAAAAGAGAGTAATAGAAGAAAGATGAAACCAGAAGAAGAAAGAGAAGACGGGAAAGTGGTACAAAATAAATGTAGACAAGAAATCAAAACAAACAAAAACTACGTTTTGATAGCCACATGAAGGCTTCTTAAATAATGTAAAAAAAAACACGTTTTCAAGCGACACACGTTTCAATGAAAAAAAAAATAGACTTCGCAGCAAAGCGAAGCTGCGTCACTGCACGTTGCAGGTGCGTTGCTGCGTAGATGTCTCTTCGTTGTTCCTCGCGAGACAGTCATTACCACGACGACTTCGACGCTGACACGTAACGAGTTCAGAAGTGGCAAGAAGCCCGCCGCTGCACGGTTCGCAGGCTTCTTTCCCTGCTGAGCAACAAAGCCCAACAGCGAGAGGGAAACAGCAAACGCACTGGGCATCATGGCAGCCGGTGAAACGACGCTGGGTTGATGTACCCGAAGGCGGGGGGGGGGGGTTGCGACGAAAAACTATCAGAAACTTCTGTAGGGCGTTTACCCTTCACTCACCGTGCTTGCGAATGGCCGAACCGAGCACGACACCCTCCTCGACGCCGCGGAGAAGACCAACAGCGGTGTCCTTAGTCTTCTTTGGGTCCATCGTGCGCGGCGTCCACGCCATGGGGACCGGCGATGAGTTCGGTTGCGGGGCAGGGGTGGTGGTCGGGCCAAGCGGGTAGCACTGGAGGTCCTCGCGACCCAGGACGTACCCGTCAGGGCAGGCGGTCTGAGGGCATACATAGCGGTAGAGCCAGCAGTAGTACGGAACTGGCTTGCCATCCGCAACGGTGCGCGGGCATCCCATGTTCTCCCTCTGGTGCGGCGTCAAGGTGCACTGCCCGTTGGGGACGGAGGGGCGGGAGTAGTCCACCATGCGGCGGAAGCCGTCGAGCGGACAGATGCCGGTTGTCGCCAGGTACTGGTTGCCGGCAGCGTCGATGCAGCGCACCTCCATGTCATTCAGCACAAACATATAGCTGCCGTTGGCCTGCCGTGTCGGGTTGCCGCGCACCGGACGCACGTACCAGTCGTTGGGCGACTCCGTGTCCTGCAGCAGCTCCACGATGATGGTGGTGGCGTACGGAGGATTCATGGTCACGTTGTTGTGGTCACCGAAGGTCATGGCGAGCGGCGACACCATCGTGTCGTGCGTGCTGAACTCGTACAGCTTGAAGGACGGCGACAGCTTGTGTGCGTCGATGTTGGCCAGCATGGTCTGCGCGAGATTCTGGGCGCAGGACCCTTGCATTCTGTCCAGCTCCACGGACTTGTTGTAGTCGTAGATGTAGCGGTACCACCCAATCATGTAAGCTGAAAGGCCCGGCATCGCCGCAACCAGATTCGTCCTGCTGGAGAGACGTCCGGCAGCTTCGAAGGAAGTCGCAACGTCGTAGAGCCTGTAAGCACAGTTGGAGCGCTGTGTGAAATCACTGCAAATATCCTCGATGTAGGCATCCTTCGCAGCGGCCGCAATCTGCTCCCTGGAAAGGTACGAATCGACGATGGGGTTGAGCGCAGCATCCATCAAGTCCATCTCTAAGGAGCGGCGACCAAAAACATAGGGCGTAGGGTCCGTGGTTAAAAATGTGTCAGTTGTGTAATTGTGAGAGTACACCACCGGATAGAAGTAGTCGTCCGGAAAGAGGCCGCTCAGGAAGGCGGTGGCGCTCTGGATGGTACGCTGGAGGCCTGTGGAGCGGGTGTACACCACCGAGGAGTTGTAGCGCGTGGACGGGATGAGTGGCTCCTCCACCAGCGAGAGGTTGCTGTAGCGCGCACGCACGAAGCGGCCCACGGAGTTGAGCATCTCGATGCCCACGCCCGTGAGCTCACCACACGGGTACTCGGTGCCGCAGATGTCCACGGAATGCTCTACCGCAGTAGAGCCACGCGCACCGTGGCGATGCGCGACTTGAACCATGCGCACGACAAGACGCGCCTCCGCGGAGAGCGCCGCCGTGACCAGCAGCACCGCCAGCAGCAGCTGGGTGACCTTTAAAGGCATCGTGGCTTGCTTGAGGAAAGAAGGAGAGATGGCGGTAATGGTAGCTGTGCCAGTGAAGGGGGCGGTGAGGAATTCGAAAAGCGTGTTAGAGTGCTGAAAGCGAGCTGTTAAACAGTAATTACTGTAGGAGAAGAGCGGCATGGAGGGGAGTGGATACGAGGCAGGGAGAGAAGGTTGGCAAAGACGGGGCGTATAGGTGTCAAAAGTCAAGGGACCAGGCCTGGGTGCGCAGCTCGAAGAAGTGCCGCGAGACCGCAACGGTGCCTTGCGCAATACGGCGCTGGGATGACTCGACATCGCGACAACGCACGTCCAACACGCTGCATCACACACTCTGCGCTTCACGCAAATGGTGACGTTGAAGCTCACACGCACACGGACCAAAAGGGAAGCAAGGGGCTCTCCTCAACGTCAAACGGTGTCGTAGAGCAAAGTTATTAACAAAAAAATGCGTTTTGAGGTTACAGTGGTCGATCCAAACTCTTACGGATACACCTGCACGCTTCAATTGACCAACAAAAAATATCGTATGAAACATAAAAGAAAAAAAAAGGTAGTCGTCACAAAGGTGCAATGCCTCTGAAGACGTTCTCAGAAGCAGCCAGACACCCTCAGTCAAAACGGAGTTGACTGGCGAGGAGTACACCGCAGACGTCGAAGCTCAGCCTACCTATCCATCCGTGCTCTTAGCTCTCCTTCAGAGCGCAAACGTGTGTGCTGCTGTGCTGCTGAGAGAGCCCAGCAGATCAGGCTTCACTCTTCTGGTAGGGAGCTGGTCACGATCGAGGGTGTGGCTGCGCTCGTGTGTGGCAACATACGGTATCGGGGTGAGAACAGAAACAAAACACTCTCCAATGGAGTTCGTTTAGTGTTCTCTGCAGCCACAGCAAGAACAAAGTTAAAGAAACGGGAACTATGTCAGCCAATAATAATGGAAAGAGAAGAACTAATTAAACAAACCGTTTTGAATTATGATCGATGTCGGGGTGATGCGCGCAGCACAGCGAGCCTGTCTGCCGTTCATGGTGCCAACACGCGGCACACGAGCCCAGCTGTGTAAGCCGTTCCGCACTAGCAGCTGTCTACAATGCACGTGTGAAACTACGCAAACCAACATACAGCTCTCTTAGGCGCTCGCTTGAGCACGCTAGGATGTGTTGCCGCCAGTCGGGTAGCACTGGAGGTCCTCGCGACCCAGGACGTTCCCATCAGGGCAGGCGGTCTGAGGGCATACATAGCGGTACATCCAACAGTAGCCCTGAACCGGCTTGCCATCCGCAACGGTGCGCGGGCATCCCATGTTATCATACTGGTTCTGCGCCAAGGTGCACTGCCCGTTGGGGACGGAGGGGCGGGAGTAGTCCACCATGCGGCGGAAGCCGTCGAGCGGACAGATGCCGGTTGTCGCCAGGTACTGGTTGCCGGCAGCGTCGATGCAGTGCACCTCCAGATTCATGAGTTGGAACACGTAGCTGCCGTTGGCCTGCCGTGTCGGGCTGCCGCGCACCGGACGCACGTACCAGTCGTTGGGCGACTCCGTGTCCTGCAGCAGCTCCACGATAATGGTGACGGCGTACGGGGCGCGCATTGTGAGTTCGCTGTGGTCACCGAGGGTGACGGCGAGCGGCGCCAGCATCGTGTCGTGCGTGCTGTACTCGTACAGCTTGAAGGACGGCGACAGCTTGTGTGCGTTGATGTTGGCCAGCATGGTCTGCGCGAGGTTCTGCGACGCGGCACCCTGAGTGTTGTCGATCTCTACGGTACTTGTTGTAATCATAGATGTAGTAGTACCACGCAATT
>NW_015438362.1:1295186-1440724 GCF_001293395.1 Leptomonas pyrrhocoris
AAACGACGCTGGGTTGATGTACCCGAAGGGCGGGGGGGGGGGGGGTTGCGACGAAAAACTATCAGAAACTTCTGTAGGGCGTTTACCCTTCACTCACCGTGCTTGCGAGTGGCCGAACCGAGCACGACGCCCTCCTCGACGCCGCGGAGAAGACCAGCAGCGATGTCCTTAGCCTTCTTTGGGTCCATCGTGCGCGGCGTCCACGCCATGGGGACCGGCGATGAGTTCGGTTGCGGGGCAGGGGTGGTGGTCGGGCCAAGCGGGTAGCACTGGAGGTCCTCGCGACCCAGGACGTTCCCATCAGGGCAGGCGGTCTGAGGGCATACATAGCGGTAGAGCCAGCAGTAGTACGGAACTGGCTTGCCATCCGCAACGGTGCGCGGGCATCCCATGTTATCATACTGGTTCTGCGGCATCGTGCACTGCCCGTTGGGGACGGAGGGGCGGGAGTAATCCATCATGCGGCGGAAGCCGTCGAGCGGACAGATGCCGGTTGCCGCCAGGTACTGGTTGCCGGCAGCGTCGATGCAGCGCACCTCCATGTCATTCAGCACAAACTTATAGCTGCCGGTGTCCTGCAGAATCGGGTTGCCGCGCAGCGGACGCACGTACCAGTCGTTGGGCGACTCCGTGTCCTGCAGCAGCTCCACGATGATGGAGGTGGCGTACGGAGGATTCATGGTCACGTCGTTGTGGTCGCCGATGGTCGCCGCGAGCGGCGACACCATTACGTCGTGCGTGCTGAACTCGTACAGCGTGAAGGACGGCGACAGCTTGTGTGCGTTCATGTTGGCCACCATGGTCTGCGCGAGGTTTTGCGCTGCGGACCCCTGAGTGTTGTCGATCTCCACGGACTTGTCGTAGTCGTAGATAAAGCGGTACCACCCAATAGTGTACGCGACAAGAGCTGGCATAATCGCCGCCAATTTCTTTTTGGCTTTAAGGCGTCCGGCAGCGTCAAAAGAAGTCGCAATATCGTATAGGTTGTAAGCACAGTTCGAACGTTGCTCGAAGTCACTGCAAAGACCCTCGATGTAGGCTTCCTTCGCAGCGTCCTCAATTTGCGTCTTTGTAAGGTGTGAATCGATGATGGGGTTGAGCGCAGCGTTCTGCTTGTCCATATCTAACCACCGCTTTCCAGCAACAGAAGGCACAATGTCCGTGTTCAAGAGGGTGTCGGTGGTGTAGTTGTGAGAGTACACCACCGGATAGAAGTAGTCGTCCGGAAAGAGGCCGCTCAGGAAGGCGGTGGCGCTCTGGATGGTGCGCTGGATGCCCGTGGAGCGGGTGTACACCACCGAGGAGTTGTAGCGCGTGGTCGGGAAGAGAGGTTTCTCCACCAGCGAGAGGTCGCTGTAGCGCTCACGCACGAACTGGCCCACGGAGTTGAGCATCGCGATGCCTGCGCCCGTGAGCTCACCACACGGGTACTCGAGGCCGCAGATATCCGTGGTGTTGTCCACCACCAGGGAACCACGCGCACCGTGGCGATGCGCGACTTGAACCATGCGCACGACAAGACGCGCCTCCGCGGAGAGCGCCGCCGTGACCAGCAACACCGCCAGCAGCAGCTGGGTGACCTTGAAAGGCATTTTGAGAAGTAAAGATTTCGAAAAAAGAAAACTTCGGTAGTGGTGGTAATGTTACGTTAGAGCTGGTGACGAGTTGAAAGCTGTGGTGTTGGCGTTCGTTCTCTTGGCCAACGGTTGTCATGAAAGGATGCAGAACATAGGAAGTATTATAGGAAAGCGTGCTCGAGGTGGACGGTTGCGAAGTTCTTCCGCGCCAAGAGGAAATACGTGGCAGTCAGAAAGCGCGTCGTTGGTCCATCGCCTCATGTGTGAGAGTCGCCAGTTCTCATTCGTTGTGCTTCCATGTAACAGTAGGAATAGTATTGGCAACACTGCAGGCTTCATAAAGATAATTCAAAACTGGCGTTGTAAACCGCCTCTGATTGCCATGCCATGTGTGTGTGGCTTTTCCCTGCCCACCACAAAAAAGAACCGCAGTTGGAGGAGCTAAAAACACAGAACTCACAAACAAGGATGGATATGACACACAAGACATTCGAGCCTGCTCATCTAGGCGTAACACGTAACCGCACTCTCGATCAACACCAAGAATGAAAAAGGAGCTACCAGCAGCGAGGCGTGAGACGTGAGGACCTTTTGCTGCGTCAGACCTCATTGAACACCGATCCCAACACACCCACAAGGCGGAGGGTTTCTGTCTGGCGGCCGTCGTGATCGAGGACAAGAGCGCTTTATCCGTCGAGATCAACGGTAGATGAAGCTTCTTCTCCTCTATCCTTTTTTGTGTGTGGGCGGGGTTAAACACCGTGGTGCTTAGACGTGCTTTGCACCACCACCCAGGGCTCGGAGGCGCATCTCGCGCAGCTCCTCTGGACTGGGACGGACGACAGACGTAGCCGAGGACGCACCATCAGTTGCATCGCACGTTGACACCGCGCTGCCGCGCAAGGAACGACCGGTGCCTGTGAAGGCGCCGCTCCTCTGACCGTCTTGATGCGCGGAAGATGATGGCTGCTCAGATGAGACTGCCGTAGAGGCGCCGGCAGGTGTCTGCGACGCCCCTGCTGGCGCGTTCGTGTCGGTGAGGCTCGGTGGTTTGAAGTGGAAAGGCTTGAACTGCACCCCAGTAGGGCTGCCTGCGCCAATCACGTTGGAGCCGGTGGGGGAGGCCACTGAGTGCAGGCTTTCCTCTGGTGGGGAGGGCGGCATGTCGAGCGGCCGCTCAAAGTCCACCTTCAGCTCCACCGGCGCACCATCGGCACGCACAGTGAGTATGCCGTCGACAGAATTCTGCTTCAAGTCGATGATATCCACCAAGTCGAGCCGAAACTCGCGATCAAGGTAACTAATAACGATAGTTGCCTCTTTCGTTAGGACAGGGTACTGTGACAGCCGCAGCTCCAGCAAGTGACGTGGGTTTTCAAACATCACCAAAGCCTTCTGGTGCGGCCGCAGCTTGATGAGAGAGCCTGGCGGCAGGCTGCAGCTTTGCACCTTGACAATCATCGTACACTTCAGCCCGAGGTGGTCGAACATCCAATCCGGTAGCACGACGGAGCCCGCCTGTGCGTTGAACTCTAGCACAGCCGCGTACACCCGCTTCCTAGCGGGGGTGACGATCTCAAATTGCAGAGGATAGACCATCGTAATCCTGCTCAAGTCGTCCAACACGCTGGATGGCAGCAGCACACGACTGCCGTAGTTGATGCGTTGCTGATTGACGGTGGAGGCCGCCACTGCCGCCAGACGCGTTTCGTAGCCTTCCAGTAGTGCAGCCATGGTGGGAGAAGGCTGTGTATGTAGTAGCGGTAGCAGAAATAGTAGCTGTTTTGCTTTGGAGGTGATTCCGCCACACGTGCTTACAAACGCTTCAGGTGCCAAAAATATTTAAAAAAAAAAAGATGCTTCTTCTTCCGATTTGTGTGCACTAAAGCACTTGGCGACGACGAACGTATTGGAGGACAAATACTGGTTCTTCAAGAAGTGCAGTGTTTGTGTGGAAGCGGTGCCACGGCAGAAGGGATAAAACGACAACGCGTAGTCAGCTTGGAAAAATTTATAATACCGCTAAGAGCAGAAGCCTAAAGGTTTCCTGCCAAGAATAGAGAAGGTAAAAATACGTGAGCTGACGGAGAGGCGCGGAGACAGGGAAAAAAAGAAGAGAAGAAAATGAGGAGCAGTAAGCCGCCGGTAACAGTTTTTTTTATTGCCGTTGTTGCTGAGAGGGGAGAGCCACGTTAAAAAGAACGGCTTAGCATTACCCGTTGGGGGTCTTTCGATGATCACCGACAAAGGCGTATCGAGGGCATGCCTTGGTCAGCAAAAGAAAAACCAATAACAGCGGCGTGGGTGAGTGGACAAAAACAAAAAAAACTCTTGAAAATAATTATAACAATCACTCCTGAAATTCAAAAAGAAGCTAATTGGCTTCCACGTTTGTCAAGTTCTCGGGTATTTGTGTGTGTGTGTGTGTGTTTGAATGTGTTGAGGAGCAACAGGCCGTAGAAAAACCGGCGGAGGAGCACAGTCTATTCGAAACAGAAAGAGAGAGAGGGAGAGAAGATTAACTACCAGCCTTCTCGTTCTACCCAACAGACACTTCGCCCATGAAGGTTCGACGGTACTGCTCCAACTCTCGCGGAAAGACGGCGCTGTCCGCGTACAGCCACCGCGCAACGAGCCAGCTACCCTCGCGAACCTGCACGCCGTCGATACGCAGGCTTGTTTCTGGCGGGGCGACGGCGAGTCCGTCCACCGCAAACGCCGCCTGGCCCGCCCCGTTTGCCGTGCGCTTCAGCCCGCTCGGCGTCAAAAAGAGTGTCTCGAGGTAGGCAAAGAAGGCGCAAAGATCTTGCTTGTGGATGTCATTCATGCAGCGCAGCTCCAGCTCAAAAAGGTCGGTCTCCGACGACACGGCGGCGGCGATGAAGAGCGTGACAAAAGGGTCGTGCGGGTGCTCGCACACCTTGGTACAAAACTGCTCCGGCGGTGGCAGAAGAAGGGTGAGGGAGGAGGAGGCGTAGGCGTCCACGGGCGTCGCCGCATCGGCGGTAGAAGCACGTCGTGCGGTGACCTGCTTGAGGGGCTCAGGGAAAGTGGTTGGAGCGTGATCTGCGTGGTGCAGAGTGAGCGTGATCAACACGTGCGCGTCGCGTAGCAGTGTGCTAGCGCCAGGGAGAGATGCAGTGGCTGTGGAGTTCGCAGGCCGGATTTCGACCTTGGCGTTCCATAAAACGCTGCTTCTGCCTCCGCTGCTCGGCGACAACGTTAACGTGCTGCGATAACTACTCGACTGGGCTGGTGCTCGCACGACAAGGTCTACTGGAACGTCGAGGAAATAACGGCTCTCGACACCCGCTATTTGCATCTGGAAGACGTTATGTCCACATGGTGAGCTACTGTCGCGCTCATACAGCCGCGCGCTCTGCGCGGTGTAGAGTAAGTCAGACAGCCGCTCCTCGTACACGCCCGTGTGTGTCTGCAGCTGAATGATGTACGCCACACCGTGGGAGACGAGGTAAAAGCAGGCGAGGACGACTGGCGACGGACCGACGTGGGCGTTCACGTATGACTCCATCACTGTCGTCGCGATATTGCGGGCGGCGGTTGACAGTTTCACTTTAAAGTAGGCCTTCGACGCGTCGGCGGCGGCGCGAGCGCGGGCCAGGGAGCGCTGCACGTATGCTGCCGTGGTCACGACGCCTCCACCGTCGCTTTCCACCGCGGCGCAGCTCTCCGCCATGATGCTGAGGCGTGAGCCATCCTCGTGTAAGAAGCGCATGACATCCAACGGGTAGCGGCAGGTGCACGACTCCTCAGTGTAGCCGCGCGTGACGGCGGCGGAGAGGGCGGCAATGCGCACCTGCACGGCACCACCAGGCGCGCGAGGGCAGCTGTGCTCGGACGGAGCGGACTCGCTGGGCTTTTCAACGGTGCCGCGGCCGCGGAGGAGGACTGGCGCAAGACGAACGGAGGTGGGACGAGCGGCGCCGCTGCTTGTCAGCTCCGCAGGGGGGACAGGAGGTGTTTTAGCGCTAGCGTCGGTGTCGCAGAAGCCGGTGGCCTTCCCATCTCTCGTGCCCGGACTCGTGCCGCGTCCGCGCAGGTTCTCGACGATCGTCTCGGAGGCCGCTTGGATCGTGCCGACGACGGAGACAAGAGAGCCGTACAACCAAGAAAAGAAACCACATTCCGCGCTGGCAGGGCGCCCGCTTCGTCCGCCTTGCGACGCCTCCCGTTGCGACACAGACCGGCCATCACGGCTTTCGGCGGTGGCGAGAGAAGCAGAAGGGGAGGAGAGGAGGGCGAGGGATGTGCGTGGCACACCAGCGTCGACGAGCTCAGCGCGGGTGTAGCCTTCCTCTAAAAGCGTGCGCGGCGAGGTGCCGCCGTGGAGCCGCTGGAGAATTTCCCGCCGACGCTGCTGCGGAGCGGCGGATAGCTTCAGCGTGGCACAGTAGTACGCGAAAACGCCAACGGCGACAATGACCGGCAGACCCCACCCGCTTCTATTTTTCGTTTCCATTTATCGAGGCTTGAGGACTGTGGTGGTGATCATGAAAAGAACCAAACCATCAGTAAAGAAAAGCAGAGGTGGAGTTGCTTCTTGTGAGTACTTGGTACAACACAGAAGCGGAGACTATGAAACGCGCGTTCTTCTTGCGCTAACACTATTTAACACGTCAACAAAATTTGTGAGGCGGTCACACACACACAAAAGAAGAAACACAGTTTTTGTTGTTGCCTGACTAGGAAGTTCCGTCGAATGAGTCAACAAGAAAACATACAACAAGTGGTGACTCTCGTTGAAACTTCCGCCTGTGACAGTACCGCTTTTCTCGATGTGTCGACAGTTTTTGTTGTTGTGTGCGTGGCAAATGAGGGTAAAACAAAAAGAAGGTCGCAAAGCACGAACAGGTCGTTTTGCGTCGTCACAGCACGACGTCGACGTTCCAGTGAAACGTCAGCGCTGCAATGCGGTAGAATGCAAGAGGGAGAGCAGGAAAGAAAGAAAGCGTAGAGACTCGATGTAAAAAAAAAAAACTTACACAAGTAGGTTCGTCAAACTGATAATATTGAACTTTTCTTTGGTCTCGTTTTTCTCTGTTTCGGAGAAGGGCCTGAGCCGGCTGAAAGGAAAGCAGCCCATGTGAAACGACATATAGGTACGTTCTACATGATCATGCGTTGGCCTCAAACGCAAATGAGAGCTGTATCATAGTTTCCTCTGTTACCGAAAGAAAAAACAGAAACCAAAGTCGAAAAAAGCAAAGTATTAAATCGGCGAAAGTGATTCAGACATCTTGCCTTCAAATGGATCAAAGCCCCCGCTTCAACTTCAATGAATGAGTCGAAAAAGGCCCATCATACACAGTTGCTGAACGTCAGCAAAAAAGAACTTTCGAACGCGACATCTAAAAAAAAAAGACAACGTGACCAACAGGGAAATGACGACACAACAGCAGCGTCGACGATAGATAACAGAGGAAAAAAGTGGCAGATTTGTGGACTACCCGATAACAAAAGCGTGTGTGAGTGCTGTTTTTGCTGCTAGGAGAGCAGGTCAGGACGAGCTGCAGCGATGACCGCCGTCGCCTTCGCAATTCGATTAAACACGTCCGCGTCCGTCATCACGCGCTGCCGTGCACCTGCCTGTCCTTCGCCGAACTCGATAAAGCCCGTATCCTGATGAATAGCCACCGGTAACCGCTGCGCGTGTACCATCGACACCAGCAGGTCGTAGAGCTCCCCTTCGGTGATGGCATCATCGTCCATGTGTACGCACAAAGAGCGCCAGTAGACGCAGTCGAAGGCTTTTGCGAGCAGCAGAATGTTGTGCTCGCGCAGCGCGTCACGAAGGACATTTGTAGGCACGTATTCCCCCGCAGCAGCCAAGACGGCTGCCGTGTCTGCGGCGCGGAAGAGTTGTTGGCTGTAGGCCTGTTGCACGTAAGGATAAAGAGACGGCAACGCGGCGGGGCTGCATCGAAGTAACACGTCATGCAGTGCCCCCTGCCGCACCCCTTCACCTGCCCGTATGCACAGCGCGGCAAGCGCAGCCCGGCAAAGGACCTCCGTTTGCTTATTTTTGTCATGGAGAGCCAAGAACGATTGAAAGGCACGCACGTAGTCGTTCTGTTTCTGCCGGTAGCACGCCAGCTCAAAGAGGTAGGCGCACACGACGGCATCGCGTTGCCGCTGCGCAGCGTCGCCCAGTCGCACGCACGACTTGACCAGTCCGTGGTACAACGACATCCCCTTGTGCACCGCCGAGTCCACGTAGCGGGTCCCGTCGGTCATGCGGGACGCCACGAGTATGCGCGCCACGCATGCCAGCCGCTCGATAGCCGTAAAGCCGTCGTAGGTGAAGAAGGCCGGCGACTGCAGCAGCTCGCGGTCAAAGACGAGCACCTTCTCGTAGTTCTGCAGCGTCACGTTCGCCGTGGCCAGCGCAGCGGCGAGGAGCAGTGTCTCACCGGACACGGTGGTGGTCGCCGAGGAACTGGAGCGAACCTCCGGCATCATCCATAGCAGCTCGCCCGCCTCGGCTACACACACGGCGCCGTCGCTGGTGCGGGTATGACGCAGCAGCACCGTGCAGAGCTGCGTGAAGAAGCGTCTGCGCTCATCATAGGCGACGGCGCGCAGACCTTCCTGCGCCACTGACGCGGCGCCTTTCGCGTCTCCCCGCTCCAACGCCCTGTCTACCCCGTCCCAGCAAAAGGAGGACGTACTTGCCATGCTACAAGTGCGGTGTTGACACGACGATGATGTTGCTGGGAACACACACACACACACACGTGGCGATGTTTGTTTTGTTTGAGACGAGAGACGTCTTGTTTCAGCCTTCTGTGAAGCGACGAATTGCCGGTCTTGCTGTGCAGACAAATGAAGACAGACCTTCTTTTTGTAAAGCAGTGAAATTGCGATAATAATAATAATAATAATAAAAGCGTCGTCATGCTGTTGGCCCGAAGAGATGGAAAGAGAACAGGGGAAGGCAATTCAGCAGAGCCGGAAGTACATTGTGGCCACCTGAGGAGCACCGCACGCCACCAAAAAATCAACAACAACAACAGCGTCTCCTTGAAGCAGCGAATCCATTTCTTCATGTTGCGTGCCCGATAAGCAGCAACAAAAAACAACGTTCGTGTGTTGCTGTGTTTTTTTTTCCTTCTGTTTTGGAGGGGGTCAAGCTGCATTGACATCCCACCAAGTCCCTTGTGTTGCCAAAAGCACCACGAAATAAGGGAGAGCTATTGTGTTTTAGAGAGAAAAAAGAAAAGCACACCTTACATTATACGTCCAATTATTCGTGTAAAAGTTGTCAGGGAAACCAACCATCGTCGATTCGTCCTGGTTGGGGCTCGCTGGCTGCCTTACGGCATTCCTTTACTTGCGTGCCTTCTTCTTGGCCAGAAAGAAGTCCAGTGTGTCCTTCATCGAGTTTTGGGAGTTGGCGGGCTTCGCATCTTCGGCTCGCTCGCGCTTCCCTTGACGGGCCTTGGCGACGGTAGAGGCGAGCTGCGCCACGTCTTCCGTGACACGCTTGTCCTTCTGCGCCACCTCTAAATGGAAGCGCGGATCGGAAAGCAGCTTCGACTTGAAACGGTCGTCAATTTGCTCCGCCGCTTTCTGCGCCTCCTGCTCGCGCCGTACGTGCTGCACCTGCAGTGTCACCCCGAGCTGACTCGCCGCGCGCATTTTCTTCTTTGCCGCCCGCTCCTCTGCGAGTCGCTCCTTCACCTGCTTCGCGTGCGTCTTGCGGCGCTCCTTGCCGCTTGCCTTTGCCGAGCCATCGTCGTCGGTGCCCATCAACTCTTTCAGCTTCTGACGGTTCTCGGCTTGGTGGTCCGCCTGAGCCGCCTTCTCGGTCTCGCGCTCCTGACGCAGCATGTCCTTCTTTGACTTCTTCATCTCCTTGCGGCGCAGCTTGTACTTGACCGCCGCCTGAGTGGCGAGGTCGGCTGACTGGAGCTTTTGCTTTAAACGGGTGTCGTGCTGCAGCCCCGCCGCCTTCGTGTCGGCGTCTAAGTCAAAGGTGGTCTCCATGTTGCCGGTGACTTCACCATCGTCACCGTCGTCCTCCTCCTCCTCTTCGTCCTCTTGCATCTCCACGTCGCTGAAGCGATTAAGGGAGTCGTCATCGCTGCCGTCGTCTAGCCCATCCACCGCACTCGCCGTGGCGCCATGTGCATCTTTCTCCTCCTCTTCCTCCTCCAGTTTGTCTGGGATGCCGCCGACCTCCTCGAGCAACGCAGCGTACTTGCGACGGATGTCGCGCTTCTCACGCGTCCTCTTCGCCGGATCGGCCGGGCCGCCATCGTCGTCCGCGTCGGAGTCCGCCGGGGCAAGATACGCGGCAAGGTCGTCCTCCTCCGTCGTGCCGGTGAAGCTGTCCTGCACGGACTGGTGGCGAAAGACGTCGTCCTGATCCCACGAGATGCGGAACTTGCTCTGACTCATCGCACTCATCTTGAAGGAGGCGAGGGGGCGGAAGTTGGCGGGGATGTGGTCGGCCCGACTGACGGGCTGCGCGAAGGTCTCGTCGTCGTCGATGTAGCGCAGGTCAAGCACCACCCCGCTGGCCTCAATATCCATCCCGTCCAGCTCGTTGTACACCGCCGCGGCCGTGTCAGCCGAGTCGAAGGAGGCAACGGCGTAGTAGTACTTCATGCGGTCCATCTCGTAGCGGCGAAACTTACCGTCCGAGAAGAACTCGCCATCCTCGCCCTGCTCATGCAGCATGTCGGGGTTGTCGTCCGTCCACCCGTCACTGCGCGGCTCGCTGATCTCGTCATCGGAGACCTCCTCGGGCAGCTCCACCGCCGCCGGCATCTCGGCTTCCCCCTCTGCTGGTGCACCATCTTCACCCTCCGCGGACGCTGTCGCGTCTGCCTCGCCCGGTTTCACCCACAAGTCCGGCCCGTGCGTCTTCTCCAGCGCGATCATCTTCTTGCCCCACTCGCTCATGTACACGCAGACCTCGTGCAGCTGCCCGCCGAGTGGGAGGGCGTGGAAGAGGATGGCGTAGAGGTCGACGGCGCGGACGTGGTCCCAGTCGCAGTTGACGATGGCAACGCGGCGACGTGCCTCGATGAACTCGACCTCGTCCGGTGCCCAGGCGTTGACTTCGTCATCCAACGCCGCCTCCTCCTCCAAAGGCAGAGAGCCGACCTCCTCGACGTCGACATCCTCATCACTGGAGGTGTGCTGCGAGACCTCCTCGTTTTCCTCGTCGTCCTCCTCCGTTGCCTCTTCCATCGCGCCGTCATGGTCAGATGGGGCGAAATACTTCGCAAATCGCGGGTCCTGCTCGGCAGACTTCTCGGCGGTGTCGCGGTGGCGGCGGTGGGACTGACGGCCCGCCTGTGCTGACACCTGAAAGCGCGG
Organism: Leptomonas pyrrhocoris; assembly: GCF_001293395.1. Taxonomy (NCBI): domain Eukaryota; phylum Euglenozoa; class Kinetoplastea; order Trypanosomatida; family Trypanosomatidae; genus Leptomonas; species Leptomonas pyrrhocoris. Next base: position 1,306,112 of record NW_015438362.1, read on the forward strand.
ATCGGTAAAGCGGGCGGCGAAGCGGCGGTCTCCGTTGTCGCGTCCACGGCCGTGGCCACTGCTCACACTTCGGCCGCGACCGCCTCCGCTGCTACCGCGGCCACGGTAATTAGAGCCGCCTCCGCGACCGCGAGAGGAACTCTGCAGTGTTTTCATACCTTCCTGGGTGTTTATACGTGTGTGTGTGTGTGTGTTCTTCGTTGTGATGAGTGCCTATGCGTGCATGTTGTTCTGTGTCTGACGGTGCATTTTGAAACGTTAAGGGAGGGATGAGGCGAAGAAAGAAGAAGAAGATATGAACCGTAAGTGCAACATGCACCAGTCAAATTGAAGCTGAGGATATCAGTGAAAAAAAAAACCCGGCGCCAATCCACGAAAAGAGAAAAAAAAGGGAGTAATATGAGTCAATAATCTCCTCTACGTATACGCGTGGACTAATCTACTTGCCGATTAACGTCAGATATGCTTGCTTCAAACATCGAAGTTTAGTGGCCCCACGGATGTATGGCGTTCAACTTTCTTTTCTTCCCGTATCGTTCCTTTGTTGATATTGCTACTGCCCATTTTTGAGGCCTCCAATGCAAGCTGCGAGCGCTTTTGGTGCCGAGTGTTGGTGTTCTATCGTAGCATTGGGATGGTGAGCCACATGCGACTGCAAGACCGTGCTGGCGTCTCCACACTTCTGGCAACCTACGTGCCTCTCAACACAGAATAGTAAAAAAAAAAGAAAACACCTTAACACACACACACACACACAGACATGGAATCCATAGAGCCAAAGACGGAAAATGTAGAATTCACGCAGACATTACTAGCACCGAATGACAACTCACCAGCAGTCGCGCCAACGAGCTGGATAAGAAGAAGAGAGGAAAACTGTTTTGAAGAACAAAAAAAAAGTAGCAAAAAAAGTATAGAGGTTGCGCATGTTTACAGGTGTGAGAGAGACAGTGAGAACAAGGAAAATCCGGGCTACAGCCAAACTATATCTTCCCTCCCACCCAACAGCCTTTTTCTGCTTTTGAAGTGCTCTGTCGCGCCGTTTTTTTCCCGGCTGCTTTGAAGGTACGCAATGCCAGAACCGGACAACAATAATAACAACAACAAAAACCAAGAACGGGAACATAGCGAGAAGGAACACGCGTACAACATCACTAATAATAATAATAATAAAGTTATGCACATGGTCAACAGCAACAAAAAAATGCACTGTGACAGCTATATATATATATGACTGTTCACATGGAACACAGCAGCTGCCGCCATCATCGATGCGTTCGCTGCAGCCGCCACAAAAAGAAGGAGCATGAATTCAGTGTCGAGGCGCACACCAAAAACAAAGAGTTTTCACGGAAGCAGAACGACCATCCAGTTTCAATATACCGCAAAACCCAAAAACCGCGGGCCGCCGCTGTTTTCAACTTGCATCTACACAAGCTTCTTCTTTCGGATGCTGTCCTGAAGGTAGGTGAGGGCGCCGTTCACGTTCCCAATGAGGCAGACCCATATAAACACGATTGCACAGCTCCACATGTGGTAGATCGGATAGATAGCTACGATGAGCATACAGGGTCCAAAGCAGATCAGGATTGAGGCGACTAGGATGTACCCCTCGTGATGGCGGTACCACATCGGATCCTTCGGGATCATAAAGTAGGCCGTGACACCCCACATCGTGAAGAAGGCGGCAATGCAGAACAGCGAGGGGTAAAGAAAAAGGTTGTTGGTGTGCTTCGCCGAGATGCATTCCTGGATCATCCCAGTGGAGTAGATGATGCAGAACAGGAACGTAGAAATGCAAGAGCGCCGCACAAAGCTCTGCAGCGTCTCCGGCTCCATCCTTTGCATGTTTGACTGCATGTTGAACGTGCGCGTTTCAACGACAGAAAAGCAGCAGCAAATCGATAGCGGAATGATAAGCGGCGCTCCGATACCAAAAGCAGCGGTATGCAACAGTAACAACACGAATCGAAATAGGTACTCACAGGGCGGTTCTAAAGGAGAGGTGGGAGAGAAGACACAGAAAAAGATACAGTGAGTAACCAAGAGCGAAGTCGTGTTCATGATAGGGAAAGGACTCTACAACGCCATTGAGAGAAATCGATAGCGTTACCTGCATTTTCAAGAGAAAAAAACCAAGAAGCATCCGAGCCTTGAAAGGTCCCCGTTGGGAAATGTTTCGAGCGCGTGCCTTTGTGGGTGGAGGGAGAAGGGCCACAATAGCTTTTCCTTTGCTCACTTCGTCATCATAACAATTCAACCTCGATAACACAACCAACACACACCAATATAGGTGTAATTGAAACGAAATACATTTTCGTTTTTACATCGCGTAAACGCAGATAAGTAAGAATAAGAAAATGTTTCCAAAAAGAAGGTGAAAAAGCTGACCCGCTGTACTGTACATCAACGAAACCGTTCTCCAGTATAAAGAGCGAAAGAAAACAGCAGCAGCAACACATTCAAGGGTGAACTCTCCTGTGCTTCGCTTCGCTACGCATTTCATTTTCGTTTCCAATGGTTTATTTGTGCTCTACGACGCACTCTCAAACATTGTCGTGTTCCCCCCGAGCTTCTTGAGTCGTCGAAGCGTCACCGCCTCTAACACATCCATCTCATCCGGCTTCAGCACATCACCGCTAAGAGGAGGCAGCGGACTGCCCGTCGCAGCGGCGTTCGCCGCCGCAGCGCCATCAACTGAACAGCGAACAGCGGGCGTAAGTTCCACCGGGATGTCTAAGCTGGTGATAGATCGCATGGTGTCCACAGGTGGCACCGCGGTGACGGTCGCTTCCTTCCCCACCGGGTGCGGACTCCGTCGTGCAGCGCCGCCAGTGGCAGAGAGGCGGGTGGCGCTTGCGGACGAGGACGCCGAGCACCGCACCCCGCCGTTCCCCTTTGCGGCCTGCGCCTTCAGCAGCGCCCCGACATCACGCCGCAGCAGGTCCTCCTCCAACGAGCCGATCTCCTTCTCCAGCCGCGCGGTCTGCTGCACGGCGGACACCCAATTCGCCTCCATGTTCGTAGCGTGCTGACGCAAGTCTTTCACATTCGCCATGGGACGCAGCGGCGCCGACTTGCGCAGGGAGTTCTGCTGCAGCAGTTTGAGGGCGTCGCGCGCCTCATTCGCGCTCTGCAGTTTGCGCGGATCGCCGACGGCGGTGCGGAAAATCAGCAGTGGCGGCTCGGTGAAGTCATCCATCACTTTTTCCTCCGGCCGCATGTCGATCGCGGCGGTGTACTTCGCGGTGGCGTGCAGCGTTGTGGGCACGTAGAAGCGGTTGGCCCACTCCGCCGTCATGGTGTCGTAATACGACGACAGAATGTACGAGAGCAGCGCGGCGGTCTGTGCCGTGGCCTCTTCGTTGTGGCGGTGGAAGGGGACGGGGTGCAGCGGGGAGCCGATGAGGTGCACGACTGCAATGACCGACGCGATGCCGGCAGGCGTCACACTTGTGGCGGGTGCCGCGGCGGCTGAGGTCGAGGTGCGTGCGACGGCGTTGCAGTCGGTGTAGCGGTCGTGCACCGGCACCAGCAGCTGCGCCGCATTCGTCTGCTCCATTAGCTCCGTCAGGGACAAGTCAGCGGCCAGCCCCTTCGTCGCCGCTGCGGAGGGGTGCGACTGGGGCAGCATGTTCAGCGCTACGCCAGTTTGACACACTACACAGGGCATCGAGGTCCCCGGTGTGCTATAGGGTGCGGAGTGGACGAGGGAGGAAAGGTCGCGTCCCACCACAAATGGTGCGACGAGGTCGGAAGAGGAGTTCTGGCGAGGGCGTAGCCACAACAGCGCCACGCCCGCCCTGCACTGCACCGCCAAGCTCTCCAGCACGTTGTACAGGGTGGCTGAGACTAAGTCAAAGGCGCTCACCATACGCTTCAGCTGATACGGTGGCACCACGCCGTCAAACATCTTGAGCGGAGCAGCGCCCGCAGTGCGGTCTAACGTCGTGGCGTTGGCCGTCAACATCATCTGCTGCTGCTGCCGAGAGGTGCTCCTCGCCGTGTCGTTCATCGCCGCTGCGGCGTCGCGTTGCCCGTTCTGAGGGTGCGTCGGTGCATCAGCACTGCCCTTATTTGTCGCCGCACGCGTGTTGCCACCGCGCGGGTCCTTCTGGCGATCTTGCAGGATTTGTGCCTCCTCCGTCATCATCCCGCAGAGCTGCTGGAGGAGCTGTCCGAGCTGCACGAGCCGGTGCGCGTCCTCACTCGTTTTCCCATGCGTTTCACGCAGTAATTGGGTGGTCTGACTTAGGCAGCGGCCAACGCGATCGCTGAAGGGGATGGGTTCGAGCAGGCTATCAGGGAAGCTGTGCCCACAGCTTGCACAGAGATGCGCAGACATGATGTACTTCAATAGAAGGTCACAGACGGATCGATGCTGCTGAACAGCAAAAGAAAGAAAAAAGACAACGGTGACGCGGAAAACGACGCGTGATCGGAGTCTGTCGTTTGTGGTTGAACAAAACAGGGTCAATCGTGCAGTCGCACCCTTGCATGGACCTCACTGAAAAAAAAAAAAAAACAAGGAGAGGAAAATGAGAGAAAACGCGGAGGAGGAGGAGGAGGCATACAAGAAGGGGGAGAAAGAACCTTCAAGCAAACAGCGACGCAATTTTGCGCGTCCAAGGGTCGGCAGGCATGAATAATACCACTCGCGTTTCTGTCTAACGCCAACCCGTTCGAGTATCAAAAGAAAAGTCAGCAGCACAGGGCTTTCTTCGCGCATGATTTACACTGCCATTGTGTGTTACGCACCAATCAATGGCAAACGGGGACAACGCAGTAAAAAGAGGAGGGGGGAGAGGGGATAGAGAGAGAAACACTACGGAAATATCGATGTTTCAACAATGAAAAAGGGACGGAAAATAAAAAACCCCGAGAAAGCTGAAACAAGAGAACCACGACAGAGAACACCGTGAAAACAAGCGTGTGCCGTGCTGGCCGGACGCTACGCTAGCACAACAATTTGTAGCCATCCATTCAACAAAACACAACCGTTGCCGTTTTTATCGCACACCTCTCACCGCACTTGTTTTATTCAAACGCAAAATCTGTGTCGTCCAACGGCGTTGCGAGGCTGCCAAAAAGGCTTCCCAGCGGTACGTTGTCTTCCCGATCGTGGCGCATGGCCATGTCGAAGAGCGTCTCGTTCCCGCTGTCCAGATGCTGTGGCTGCTCCCGCCTCGTCTTCTTCGCCGCCTCGGCCACCTCCTTAGCGTCATCTGCAGCGACTACATCGCGTTTACGCTTGCGTGGTTTCGCACCAGTGGGGGCAGCCGTTGCTTCTTCCCCTGCGTCCAGAGCCGCCGGTGGCAGCACCGCCTCCGCCTCTCCGATGTTCACCGTCGACGATGCACGCACCGGCATGCCGCTTTCAATCTCGTCCACCAACGCCAGCTCCTCCACCGTCAGCTTCTTCGTCGCGACGGGCACCTGCGCCTCCTTCTTCTTCGCCTCGTAACGCTCCTGAAATACCTTCATATCGATGGGGCTCTTCTGGTTCAACGCCTGCTGCACCTCTGTCGGCTTCAGCCGCATCTCCCGTTGGTACAGCCGCTTAATATCACTGCGGCTGCGACGAGGGAAGAGCACCGCGATGGCGCCGAAGTCGGTGCCGTATTCGGAAAGAGCGCGATAAAAGCTGCGCACTTCGCCCTCGCTCCAGTCGATGCGGGCCGGCCGACCCGAAAGCGGTGGCACCGCGATGGCCGTCTCACGAAAACCATGAGTCCCATCACGCTCGCCGTCGCCGTCGCTGGTCGGCTGCGCCACGCCGGCCTCTGCCCCGCCGTCGCGCTCCTCCTCGTCGGACGAGACCGAGCGCTGCGGTGGGTGTCCGGCAGCGAGGTATGGCGAGTGCCGGCGAGAGTCGCTGCTCCGTGCATAAGACGCGAACGGGAGGGGGGAGATGCTTGTGGGCGGCCGTGGCAGGTTCCCGCCGCCGCTGCCGCCTGCGGAGGACCGCATGTGGGCAGTGGAGAGAGCACCGCGCATCACTTGTCCAATGGAGAATTTTTGCGGATTACTTGGCTGCGTCGGTGGTAGCTGGTCCACCGGCATCTGTGCCAGCACACTTAACGGAAAGCTCTGCGGTGCGTAGACGAAAGGTGCATTGGACAGGCTAGGGGCGGAAGCCGGGAAGGCGGATATGCCGGCTGCCACGTCGTCGTCGAGCTGATCGGGCGGGAATTCAAACTCGCTAGCGTCCATCTTGTTGTTCTCTGCTTCTTCGTAATGTGTTATTCTACTTTATGAGTGATCAATACGGTGGGAAAGACAACCACCAATGAGCAAAGGATGAAAATGTCAAAAAAATGAAGCAGCTCGACCAGAAAGAACTTCTCTACACGTTTATCAAGAAAACAAATTACACACAAACCAACCGGCAAAATTTTGTGTTGTGTGTGTTACCGTGGAATATGAAAGCCTTCGTGTGCTTCTTTTCACCACAGCACGGTGCTTACAGAGAAACACAAAGAGAGACAGGGGAAGGAGAAGAGAGGGAATGTGGAGCACGTACTCTACGACACGTAACAACGCTGACGGCGCCGTAGTTGCGCAGCGAGCTGAAGCGCTAACCCCCAACGAAGGGACGAAAAACAAAGGTCTAACGAATACCACTACCGGAGAGCTTGACGCCGGAAAGTGACGATCATTGTCCTGTGACAGCGTGGCGACACAGCGTCTACAGCAACAACAACAAAAAGGTCTCTTGCGCTCTCCGATGGGGAATCAGGAAGACGTGTGTCTGCCTCTTCGACTTACTTCCATTCGCAGTCGTTCATGTCACCTGGAGGATTCAGCTTTCCATGTGCCGTTCTAAAGGCTACTGCACGATTCAATCAGTGACTTCAAGAAAAAAAAAAAAGCATAAGTGATGCTGTTACAGTGTAGAGAGAAAACAAATGGGTTATCCAAACGACAATAACAACAGAGCGATGTATGTCCGTTACGCGAATGGAGAAACCACGAGAGAAATCGATGTGTTAATAGATCGTCGCGATTGCGTTATGTTTTGTCGCACCCGAAAACGTTTTATACATTTTTGCAGGAAAATAAAGCTTGAAGGAAAACTCATTGAAAGAAATTTTTTTTTGAAAGAAAACAAAGTGACATAAAAGGGAAAAAAAAAGAATTGACTACAGAAAAAGACTTCAAAGAGGCCTTTCCACGCTGGAGACGCAGAATGCGCGTAGACGGCCCTAAATAAGGAAGGAGAGAACGAAAATAGTGGTCGGGCTTCCACAATGCGCCGTCTACACGATCTTCCGATAGTGAAGATCAGTTGTATCCAAAGTGTAGGCCAAGTTTCAACGCTTGACTGCACCGGTATGCACTGTGCAACACGCTTCTCTCCCTCTCCTTACGCCCCACAAACACCGGGTCGAATCTTGTCTGCGCACGCTCCTTCCATCTCAATGCAGCGTCTTCTTGAAGAAGTCGAGGGCCAACTGGCGGGCCACCTCCACCTCCTCCAGCTGCTCCGGCGTGTATGTGTCGGGGTCGTAGCGGGAGCCGAAGTAGCCGTGCGGGATCTTGTCGAAGCGCCTGTACACGTGCGGCTCGACAGGGTGGGCGTTGACAGCCGCCTCCACGTCGTCGAAGTTCGGCTCATCCATCGATGGCATCACCAGCACCGGCGTCTTCGCCGCTTTGACCGAGTCCGCGTTGAAGAATGACGGGTGTGCCGTGCAGACCGAGTCCACCGTGCCGTCCGCCGCCGCCTGGAAGGACAGCGCCGCGCCCCAGCAAAGGCCAATGATGCCAACCTTCTCACAGCCCATTTTGTGCAGCATCTGCACGGCACGGGTGACGCGCGGCTTGTGGTACTCAAAATCGGACGCGTAGGCGAGGAAATCCTTCCACTTCTGCGAGTCGTAGTTCGGAGGGTACTCGTCGCGGCTCCACGCCTTCTTGCCGAAGAAGTCCGGCATGACGACCAGGTAGCCCTGCGAAGCGAACAGATCAGCCAGACGCTGCGAGTTGGGCAGCATGCCGAAGATGTCGCTCACACAAATGAGACCCGCCTTGCTGTCCAGCGGACCGGCCACGTACAAGTTATCACCGGTGGGGTGGTACACGCACGTGGCGGCCGTGGCGTCGGTCGGGCAGCAGCGGTTGGGGTGCCCAGATGACATGTTTACTCGCTGTGTGTGTGTGTGTCGGGTAAGAATAAAGGTCTTATGCTTAAAGCGAAACGACAAGAGAAGAATAGGTGAAAAAGACAGGTTTTTGATGGCTATACAGTTGACTAAACGACGGATATCTGTTGGATAAAGAAAGCCCCGCAAAAGCGGAGACAACAGTTCATCAACCATGCATGCACAGATGAGTGTAGTGCACGAGGAGAGACGAGAAGAGGAGCCAACGAAGGTACATTGCAAGTTGAGTAACAGGCGTCTGCGCCCAGTGAGCATTGCTGAGAGAACACCACTTTTTGCTGCTACATCTCTGGTTCGTGCAGAAGCAGCTGAACGAGGCAGGGATGAGGTGGGAAAGCGCAAGGATCAGAGTTGCGGCAGCTGATGCATTTCCATAAAGCACTTCAAGCTCACAAAGGCGGTCTTTTTCCTTCCTCTATCTTACCAGTTTCGTGTCCCTTTTCCTTCTGCCTTTTCGTTGACACTACGCGGACCCGAGCACACACGATGAGGGGGCGACGTTGGTATTGAAACAAACAAAAAAGGAAGAGCCGGCTCAGACAGTCTTTGAACAGTTGTCGCGATATCCTCCTTGCAAGTCGTGACGTCGCGCTTCGACCAAAGAACTTTTGGTCTCACTGGAGAGAGTGATAGAAAACGAAGTAAAGGACAATAAAAACAGAATAAAGCGCCTTTAGCTAAAGAGAAGGAACAAGGCACCGCGAAACTCGAGACGGGTGCGTTGGAAGATGACAGGCGGTAGTCTCCATCCGGTTCATTTGATGTTTGAGTCCATTAATGGAGACGGCGGCCTTTATATAAATAGAAAAGAGAACGAGAATTACCCCCAAAAAGATATAACCATAGAGTGGAGAATGGTAACAAGAAAGTTAAAGGAGGCTACTGTTGTGGTCGTACGTGAGGAGCGGGCAGCAAAGGGTAAAGATGACGGCGACAAGCACACAGCGACTGCAACGAGTTTTGATCCGCTTGCAATGCAAAGCACAACACACACACACACACAAAGATGAAATAAAAATGAATCCTGCACGCCGGTATTCATGGCTTCAAATAAACGAAGTACAGTAGCGAATAAAAAAAAAAAAGGTGACTAGTGCAGCGTCGTCTGCAGGAAGTCCAGAAGAAGGTGGCGTGCCTCCAGTGCCTCCTTCATCTGCACTTCCGTGTAGTTATCCGGATCATACCGCGATCCAAAGAAGCCGTGTTCAATGTTTTCAAAGGAGCGGAAGACTTTTGGCTCAATCGGGTGCGCCTTCACAGCCTTGCCAACTTCCATCAGCGGACCGTCGTCGACACCGCCCAGCACCAACACACCCGTCTTGGCCAGTTGCACATCCGAGGCATTGAAGAAGGCCGGGTGTGCCGTCGCCGCCGCATCGATGGTGCCTTCGCCCGACAAGATAAAGGGCAGCACCGCTCCCCAGCACATGCCGACGGCTCCGACCTTCGCACATCCCATCTGCCGCAGCATCTCCACTGCCCGATCCATGCGCGGCTTGAAGTTGTCCATGTTGCGGCTCCACACAATGTGGTCCTTCCACTTCTGCGACTCTGGGTCCACGGGCCAGTTCTCCACCGGCCACACACGCTTGCCAAAGAAGTCAGGCATGACGACGAGGTAGCCATTCTCCGCCAGCATATCCGCAAAGCGCTTCGAGTTTGGTTGCATGCCGAAGATGTCGCTCACCACCACCACACCTGCCTTGCTCTTGTACGGGCCGACGACGTAGAAATCGTCGCCGGTGGGGTCGTAAGGGCACTTCGCAGCCGGCTTGTCCGTAGGGCAGCAGATATACGACTCAGTGGAAGGCATCTTTGCTTGTGTGTTTGTTTGGCGATTGTTTTTCCCTTTCTGGAGTCGAGAGGACAGTGTAAAGGAAAGAGAAATGTGCGTGGCTAGAGAGGGAAGACAAGGGGAAAAGAGGCACAGCATGGCAAACGAGTAATTATATATATGTATAGGTGAAAGGAACTCAATTAAAGCTGGAAAGACCGTATTCGGAATCAAATATTGTGCATGGCCACCGACATTCTTGTCGCGCTTGACGTCATTTATTGGAAAATGACGGAAGGCTTTGCCCCCGAGGAAATGTTTATCGGGTATTCTTCTGTGCATGCACGAATTGTACTTTGAGAACAGCACGCTTTTTGAAGTAGAGGATAACGAAAAGAGGAACACGTACTCACCAAGAAAGAGGGAGAGAGAGAACAACAACAACAAAAGCAGCGGTGTTTTGCGCGATCAGCGGTTTAACGGACAGCTCGTGAAAGAACATCTGAAGAATTTTAAAAATGAAAAGCAGTGGAATTGTGTAATGCGATAAAGAAAAAAACGAAAAAGAAAAGCCTTTACACTCGTTTGTGCTCGCACGCGACGGATCGCATGACACTTTCAGGGAAGCAGGTTGAAAAAAGAAGGAGAAAAAAATCGTTTGCGCTCGCTCATCTTTTGTAATTGTTCTGTTTTTTCCGCTGGGCTGAACAAGGGCCGTCTGCCTTCTCCTCAGCGCGAGTTTCGTTCCTCATCAAAAACAGGCAACAAATCAAAAGACAGCAACTGAATTGCCGTGCCGACCGCACGACGCTGACAACAAACAAGCCAACAACACCGAAAATGACACCCCACGAGAGCGATGGAGGCGTCCTCCTTGAATCGTTCAGCGAATCAACAGCAGGTATTACGACCCTCAACGTGGCCTCGTGGCGTGCACGTCGTCACGGACGCGGTGATCTCGAGCAAAACAGGAGAAGCAGCGTAACGAAACACCGCAGCCACTCTCTCTCCCCCTGTTATCAGACGTTACTATTGCTTGCATTTCGGCCGAGTTGGGTATCCAGCGAGGTGAGAGGAACAAACTGCACGTCGCACACGTGTCGAATCGACACCTCCCCGGCGCATTTTTTTGAGAAGACGCGCAGCGCCTGCACCTCGGAGGGCTGACCGACGGGAATGACCAGCGTACCGCCGTTGCGCAGCAGACGCAAATACTCCGGCACTACCGCCTGCGGTGCCGTCGCACCGACGTGAATCACATCAAACGCGTCCGCCGGCCCAATTCCAGCGCCGGCGATTGACCGCGGCTTGCGGCCGTCCCCGTTCAACAGCCGCACCCGCTGCTCCCGCATCCAGTCGGGAAAGTGCTCCGTCAGCACCTTCTCCGACTGCCGCAGCAGCTCCGGCGCGTGCTCGACGCCCACCACGTCAAACATCGGCGCCGGCCCGCCGTGACCGACGGCCTCGCACAGGGCCGCAAAGGCCGCCGTCATGTAGCCGCTGCCGCTGCCCACGTCCAACAGACGCAGTGGCTGGCGGTGTCCTCGGTCGAGCTGTTGGTGATGCAGCACAGAGTCGCACACAAGCTCCAGCATGATGGCGTGCATGTGCGGGGCGCTGATCGTCACCCCGTAGCCGATGGAGAGGGGCTGATCGAGGTACGCCTCCGCCCGGTTGCGCACGAAGAAGGCGCGATCCACGCGCCGCATCACATCGGCCACCTCCGGCGTTTTGATGAGACCTTCCTGTTGAAGGGCGGCCACCATTCCCGCGTTCGTCGCTGCGGAGCAACGCCACGCCATTTTGTGCTTTCAAGCTCTTGTGGTTGTTTCGAGGAGATGAATAGCTGGTTATTGAAAAGGAGCGCCAAAAAGTGAGAGGCCTCGAGTCGTTCGTGCGTATTTCAGCACACAAGAATGACGGACAGAAGCGAAAAGAAACACAACACAACTGAAGACAAACCGTGCGATTTGGAAATGTAAGTACGGTGGTCGCTACAACACAAGCAAAAAAAAGACCACGGTGAGAGGAGGGAAGAAGAGTAACGCGTGGTGGCCGGGTTGAAAGGCACAGCGACTGACCGGCACTCCGTTGCGTGTCCTCGTTGACGCAAAAAGCCGTTGTGTACCCTACGTGGTGATCTGCGAAGCACTGCGTGTCCACCAATTGCGCTCGGCCCAGCACCAAGACCATTTTATTTTGTTGTGGCATACGATATAAAGGCGATTAGGGAAGCGCACACCGCAAGCAGAGCACATGCGCGGAGGAAACCTGACGAACACTTCACCGAAGAAGACAATTAGAGACGGCGGCAAACACAGTGAAAGGGAAAAAGAAAACGGTAGGTATCGCAGGCGTCCGCGAGGTTGGGGCGTCCCTCTCTCCTTCCAGCCTCCTCAATACCAAGTAAACCAGGAGGTGCTGGTGTCAGGCGGAGGAGCAGGGGTAGGGTCCTGCACTACCCTTTTCCTCGCATACGTTTCAAGAGGAGGCCGCACCGCCGCCTCCGTCAGCGACCGGGCTGAGAAGCGCACCGGTGGCGGGACAATCGGCAGGGGCATCGCCGCCCCATTTTTCGTCCACACCGGCTTCAGCGGCGGCACGGCAGACGCAGTGTGGGACTGCCCCGAGCTCAACGACGGCGAAGACGTAGGCGGCAAAAGCACGGGCAACTTCTCTGAACGCGAGCCATTTACATGGCACCCCTCCACCAAAACCGTTTCGCGTGCCTGGCGAAGTGCCTCTCGTGTACGCATCAGCTCTGTCGCGAGAAAGCGAATGTTGTCTAGCGTGAGGGCCGCGTGGGCGACAATGTCGCCGTCCCACCTTTGCATCTCCTCCGCGGAGAGAGAAACAGGAAGTGACGGCGCAGATTGAGGGGAAGGGGGCGATGATAACGCCGGATTCGCTTCTTCGGTCGAGCGCTGCTCCGCCGTGCCATTGCGGATGCCCTTCTCCTCCCTTTCGTCCTTCTCCGATGAACTCGCCTGCAGTTCTCGCAATCGGGTAGGCCAGTCAACCGTGACCTTCATCGAGGCATCGGCCGCGGACACGTCCTCGCCGGGGTGCTCGAGGGCCCAGAGCACCCGCTCAAACTGCTGCACAAAAAACACCATCGCCTCAAAGGTGGAGATGCGGCCGAGCTGCTTCCACGCCTGGTGCTTGTGCCGCTCCGTCAGGTGCCACAGCGACGGCTGGGGCTCGTTGCAGGGGCCGTGCTCAGCCTGTTGTCGCAGTGCGTAGAAGAGAAGGCGCTGCGCATCCGTCAGCAGCGGTGTCTGCTCTACATCGCCGATATAGAAATCAAAGTACTTCGCCACTTCGTAGTACTTCTCCGGAAAAGGCAGGTCCATTTTTACTTGTTCTTCGTTTTGCGAACACAACCACCACAACAAAAGGCCACTCCGTCAGCTACACAGTTTCGAAGCCACTGCTTTCGAGGTTTTCCTCGTCAGCGCAAAAGACGAGAAGGAGGAGGTCGCTAGAGTCGCATGCGCCAACGCCGCTCGTGAGGAGGAGGTGGAGGGCGGTTGTTCGTTGCAAAACAAGAAGCGAAATAATGGGGAGAAGCAAACCGATCGCGAGCCTGTTGATTAGGAGCCACCACAACAATAGGGCGCCGAACTGATGTGTGAAGAGTTGCTTTGTAACAGCGACACAGACGCCACGTCAGGCGTTGTTTTGAAGAGAGAAAACACCCTCGTGAAGAAGGGGAGACAGGGGGAGGGGGGTACAACGAAGCTGAGTTGAGAGAGAAAGAGGACAAGAACCAAAAGATAATCCGCATTCAAAAGGAAGGAGCTTTTCAGCTCCACTTTTTCTTTCCCACGCTTCAGTACGGCCTTAAAGCCCTTCCGATTCGCGTTCCGCCGCTCACAGGCTCTTGCGCGTGCCGTGAGGCACCTTCTAGGCGGCGTGGAGCAATAAGCCTTCAAGGGAGACGTGAAGAAGAGAGAGAAAAAGCGCCTTTCATGAAATGTGTTCGTTCGCTTCGTCACTTTCTTGTGATTTCAACACATCGGATGGCGCAAATGGAAAATCCACAGCGGAACAACATATGTATGTGTGCCAACTATAGTACCAAACAAATAACCAGAAATCCATACACTTGCGTCAATTCTGTGGCACCAGCGACAAAGATACAGTAGCGCAACACAAGAGACTCCAGGAAAACAAGAATGAAAGCGACCACGGAGATAAAGCGAGTATGCCAGCCTCTGCTGTTTCGTGGTAACAGCTCGGTCAATGAAAAATAACAACAACAAAAATGTGCGTGGAGGGCGTCTCCGCGTTCAAAAGACAGGTTTTTCTTTTGAGCGCTGCAGCACATCTACTTTTCTCCCTTGGACGCAGAGCGATGCTCTGAACGGCCTGTTAAGCAAATCGCTTCCCTTTGTGTTTCAGTTAGACGGCATCCACCTCTTGGGAGGAACACATGCCTGTTCTTTCTCTCTTCTTTTTTATATATTTTACTGTTGGAGGAGAACTGATGCAAGTAGCAGTGGCCATTCTTTTTTGTTATGCTTGTTGATGTTGTTGTTCGTACTGCACGATCCGCAAAAACCCATAGCAGCAGCACAAGAGCTTCCCACTTCTTGTTACAACCAAAAAAAAAACTGACGCGAAGGTCAGAGAGAGCCCACTGCTTAAGCTCATAATAACAATCATCATCATCATCATAGAAAAGGACGGCGTGATTGAGTTAGGACGGCACACCAGCTCAGCTGCGGGCAGCGACACACGTCCACGAGCTCACTTATCACGTCCATCTCCTCACCTCAAACTGCCGCCAACGACAACACTCCATGCGGGAGCCCACGGTGCCCGACGCAGAAACCACGGAGCCCTCTGGCATTTTTGTGTTTTCCACCGCTACGGCGTTTCTCATAGAACGCGTGATGCTGGTGGCGACTTCGTTTCCAGTACGAGCGCTTGCGTGTCTGCGCTGCACGCCAGACGCTCAACTTTGTTCGCAGTCGCCATTGTGAGTTGCCTTCAATGTGCTGATGCTTTCTGTTTTTGTATGTCACGCGCACGTCGTCCTTTTCCCGGTGTGTATGTGCGGAGGTGCCTCAGACCGAGAACAGTTTTTGTTGTTGTTGTTGTCGAATGGTGCGGATGAGAGCTACGCGTTGTGGTGAGCAAGGGCATCGCTGCAAGCCTGGGGACCTTCTTTCCAGCCAACTGGGGGTGAGGCCAGAGAAACAAGAAACGGAAAAAAAGAAAAGTAGCACAGCTGAATAAGCACTGGCAATTCAAAAGTGGCACTACAGGGCCAAAACAACGTCATGCACGAACGCCTAAAGGAGGTGAAAAGGAAGAAATCAATTAATCACTTTCATCCATTTTTGAAACACGAAGCGTGCGTCAACATCGGCGGATAGCGCGTTCGCTCTGCCTCATGGATTCCCAGGGGATGCTGTGCGCACACGAGTGTGCGTGTGTGTAGCGTTGACAAGGAAACTGGGTTTAGAAATTGAAGAGGAGGAAAAACGCGAGTCTTCGTTTTCAATTACCCTTCCAGTTTCACTTAACGACAATCGCACACCCGCACACACATACGCGTGAAAGCTCTGCTTTTCCCCACCAACATCGTCACCGACCACACCCGTGCGTCACACATTATGTTTTCGGGTACAACACAACGGGCGTGCGATGTGGAAAAAGAAAAGCGGGAAAAACGCGAAAAAAAAGGTACACCCTTCACCACGAGTGCCAACACGTGTAAAGGCTCAACACGTGCGTCTCCATTTTTTCCTAACGATGTTGTTGCTTTTCCTCTGCCACCGCATGACAACACACAGCCGCAGAGAACGGTGGGAAGGGTAGAAGGACACGAAGGTGGATCACACAAGAGCGACGCAGCGACACTTGCGTTTCTCCACTAACAGCAAAAAAAAAAAAACAAGAGAGGGAAAGAGGAGGGAAAAGAGCGCGTGCACAGGAACAGCCGTCAACGAGCTCAAGGAAACCAACAAACAAACAAGAGGAAAAAAAAGGTCATTCGGTGTGTGGCAACAACAACATTAGCAGCAGATGCCCATTACGTTTTACAGACTTAGTAAGGCCGGTAGTACTGCGGCTGCGGAGCATAGCCGCCACGGTAGGCGTTCGGAGGGCGCGGCCCGTAGTGATAGGTGGGAGGATAAGACGGATACGGACCACCGCGTCCGCGCCCACGACCGCGACCACGACCCCGGCCGCGACCACGATAAGGCGTGATGTCGGCATAGAGGTCCACCTCCTCATCCGGGTCTGGTGCCGCCGTCAGGACAAAAGCTACCGGCTTCGTCGGCACCGGCTGCTGCTGCGGCGGCGGTTGTGGCAGAGGCTGCTGTGGTAGGGGATGCAAGACGCCGACCACCTCGTCGGTCAGCGCCGGCGCCGCGAGCTCGTGAGTGGGACTGGCGGACGGCTGCAGAGACGGCGTCTGCGCGGCGCTGGGCCGGGTGGAGAGGTTGCGTGACTCGGTCGGGTCGCTTTCTGCGGTGGTCGTGCGCCGGTCTGCCTTCTCTTCTGCCAAGGATGGGGCGACGGGTGCCTCACTCGAGGCCGCGGTGGACGCTGCTGCTGCTGCGGCGGTCGCCTTCGTCGGCTCACGCACGGACGTCGCGGTCGAGGCGAGCTCCGCGACGGTCTCCCGCTCTGCCTTGAGCTCATCCCTCTTCTTGGCCATGCGGGCCTTAAAGGCACTGAAGCTGAGGGCGGGCGCAGCAGCGACGGAGGTGGATGGCGAAGACGCCGCGGCACACGACTGCGGTGCGGTTGCGTTTGCGGAGGCATCGGTGGACGGCGCGTTTGCCTCGCCTTCCGCACTCAGCCGCTGCGTGAGAGAGTCGAGGAGCCCCGACGAGACGTTGGGATGACTCTCAAGAAGCGTCTTCAGCGCAGCGAGTGTGGCGCGTGTGAGCGACGCGGCGGCGGTGGGCAGCGACGTGACGCCGTCGGCGACTTCTCGCGTCAGCGCCTTCATCTCCTCCACGTCGATGTGGCCGTCTTCCTCGTAGATCTCGAGAACGGCCTTGATGTGCTCACGCACTTCACGTTTGTTGGAAATCGACATGTGCCAAGAGAGGGAGGAGGGGGGTATGAGGTGAAACTGCAGGGCTGCGAAGGCACCTCAGAAACAAGAAATAACCAACCGATTCGATTCAGAGGCGATGGCGTCACAAAAAGAGACAACACGTGCGAAGAAAGAAGGAGCCTTCGATGTGCTGGTGTGCATCTTTAAGGTGATGAAAAGGATCAGAATAGCCGCAGAAGGTCACCAGCCCGATGCGGATCATCAGCAAAGAAGTCAAGAAGGAAAGAGGGAGAGAGAGAGACGAGGGGATGAGATAGAAACAGGAAGACGAGGGGAAACAAGGACTCTGCATAGTTACCTTCCTTTTGATGTGGTGCGTAAGCGCAGGTGGCCCTCACCGTCGCGATGTCATCTACCTGTGCCTTTCCGTTGATCGTCGCAGAATAAACAACAACAAGAAAAGCAGAGAGTTGATGGAAGAAAATGGTGCTTCCGCACGGAGTCTCAGCACGGCTGTTGCGAGTCTCTACGAGATGCTTCGCTGCGCTGTCCAGGTGGAACAAAAGACAATCAGCAGCCGCAATTCGGGCAGATTCTTCGCGTTTTCAATTTGAAGAATCTCATGCACACAGAGAGAGAGGGAAAAAAAAACGATAGAAAGCAACGCAAGTTCGAAGCTTAATACAAAAAAAAAACGCACATGCGGAGGTAGCTGTGCGCCGTAGAAGAGAAGCAGGTCACGTGCATCGTCAACGTTATCACGTTTCATTACAGCCGAACAAAAAGAAGAACGAAAGCAACACCATCGACTAGGGAGGCAACGCACAGACGACGCGTTTTTGTGCTACCTAACTACTAGTGTAAATTATACTACCGCGCAACCCTTCGGACCACTCAGCTGTCTTCTTTCCTTTCCTTTTTTTTGAATTCCATTTGTTTCTACGCGAACCGGTCCGCCACCTGCCACGTCTTGATGCGGTACTCCGCGACAGGGTTGGTCACAAATTGTTTCTCGTACAGCGCCTCCCGCACGCGCTGCTGATCACGCTGGTAGCGCACCTCGTCGTGGGAGTAGATTTGGTTGCGCTGGAAGTCACGCTGGAAGTACCGCTCGCGCGCCACGTACTTCGTGAAGTTGTTCCACGCCACCATCACCCCAAAGCACGCCCAGAACGACCACCGCACCGAGGAGCCGGTCTTGTTGAGGAAGCGGGTGTACAGGAAGTTCGCAAAGGCGGCACCAAAAATACTCGTGACGAGGACCGGCGTGCAGCGCGCGTTCGTGTTGAGCACCGTGTTCAGGTTCCAGTGGGACTCACCGTCCGCCGGCTTGAACACGCGCTCGACGACACCCACGTTGGGCACCTCGTTGTTTTCTAAAAAGAAGTCAAACTGGCGGAAGTTGGGCGTAAAGTTGTTGTCCACCATCGCCGTCGGCACGGAGCCGTGCCAGTTAAACGACGTCGGGCCAAAGCCCTTGCCGATGTTCGACTGCCCCTGTCCTCCGAGACCACCCGACATGGCTACAGAAGTGCGTGTAGGGAAGGGAGAGGGAGAGAGGGGTACAAACACACAACCGAGGCGGCTACACGACGCAAAGCAGCGACCCTCGGTACGCCAGATCCAAGCAGCAGAAGCGTAGAATGATTCCTACGTACCAGCAGCACTGACCGTTGAACTGTGGTCGGCAAAGACGAAGCAGAAGAAAACCGAAAAGTCAACAGCGTACTATCTACTACGGATAATGAAAACAATGTATTACGTGTTCTCGTGACTATTGAGCTCACCTGCGTATGGACACAGTATGAGTCGAGGAATAAAGCTTCCCAGGTACACACACACACACAAACAAGGTTAAGACTCGAGCCTCCTCTAGTTCAAAGAGCTGGCTAGAGGTGGAAAAAACCTAATGTTGCCTTTGTGACGAGTTGCACGGTACACAAAGATCTGATTAGGAAGAAAGAAGGCAAAGAGTGGATACGAAGAAGTGGGTTTTTTGATGCAACACTAGTGAGGTAAGAAACGTTAACAGTCGCATCCAGATGTTTGTTGACAAGCTTCTTGGAGCGGCTTGTCGCCAATGCGCATTGTGGTCCACCGCGTCGTCATCAGCGACGCTTTGTTGTGCACTTGCATTCTAGCCCAGAAACAGCTTTTGCCTTTTTTTTAAACTTTGAATTTGGTTGGAAAGGATCGGACAGTGCGATCGGTGTTGACCATGTACATAAGAGTGCCTTCGAGCACAACTAAGGAGCCCAAACTCGCTCACATAGAAAGGCAAATATTTAAAACGAAACAAATAGAAGCGTCACAGCGCTACATCTACATCTTGTCTTGAATGACCGCAAAAGAAGAAAACCCTCGACGACTTATTGCTCATTCTCCAAAAAAAAAAATGCGAAAGTAACACAGTAAGAGCAGAGGCACAGAACACACACACACACACGACTGCTGTGGTGCGAGTCAGAAGAGACACATTTGAGCACCGCCGGGTAAAGGAATCACGACGACGCGGTGCGTGACTGCGTGGTGGACATCGTCTGCGCAACGAGTCGCGGCGGTGCGCGCAGCTCGTAATTGACGTCGCTGTTCATGTACTGGCGGATCAAATCACGCAGCTCGTCGTTCTGCGCGCGCATCGTGTCCGTCTCGCTGATGAGCTGCTTGCGTTGCTGCAGCTGCGCAAGATACTGACTAAGACCGTCTTCTAGCGCCTCCCACAACTGCAGGTGGTCCGTCGACACGGTGGCGGCCATGTTGCGCCAGTACTCCTTCTCCGCTTCGCGTTGGCGCATCTCGGGTGACGTCTTCGCCATGGACTGCTTCAGCGAGCTTCCTGTCGCCTCCTTCGCTTTCGCCTCGGCAGCAGCGCGGTCGCTCAGGAAGGCCTTCAGGGCCTTGAGCGCCTCTTGCGGGTTGATGAGCGCCAGTGTCTCATCCTCGTGCTCCACCAGGAAGTACGCCAGCATATCCTCCACGTCACTTGTTTTGTTGAGCTGCAGAGTGGTCAAGATGCCCTCGACGTTGGCCTGCTCCTCCGTCGTGCCCTCCACCGCGCGAATCGCCTCCCGCACGTTGGCGTCCACGAGGAACGGCGCCTGCGACTTCAATATCGCACACAGCATCTGCGCCGCCTCCGACAGGTTCACGTCGACGGCCTGCTGGGCCTCCTGGTCGTCTGCCGCCTCCTTCGGCGCCTCGACCTCCATCTCCTCTCGTGGCCAGAAATGCAGTGCTGGGGGCTGCCAGGGCATGCGCAGCAGCTCCTCGTAGACGACGCGGTCCGCCTGAAGGGACTCCTGTGCGAGCGCTTGGCACTTGTCGTGGTGCATCTTCCAGAGTTGACTGTACTTCTTCTTGTCCTTCTTCTCAAAGGTGGCAAACTTTCCCTGCGTGTCGGTGTACTGCTGATCGGCGCGGTGCAGCTGGGTGGTGAGCTCCGTGTTGGTGCGCTGAAAGCGCTTCTCGGCGTCTTGGTAGCGGGCGAGCAACGTGGCGAGGGTCTCCTGCAGCCGCGCGATCATCTTTTTGTACTGCGCCTGCGCACTACGGTTCTCCTTCACCCGCTCACGCAGCACCTGGAGGTTGTACGTGAGCCGCTCGCCGTTGAGGAGGTAATCAGCCTTGGACTTCTCCAGCTCGGCGCGGAGCCCATGCACGTCGGATTTGTGTTCCCGCTTCGCATCGTTGAAGTCCTCGTAGCCCGTCTCGTATCTCTCCTCCAGCTGCGCCTGCGCCTCCGACAGCTTTTGCTCCCTGCGCTTCCGGTACTCCGTTTCCTTCGTGCGGCGCGTCTTTACCAGCTCCTTGACCTCCTCCGCACACCGGTTCAGGAACTCCTTCCGTTCTGCTTCATACATCGTCTCCAGCTCCGCCTCCTTCGCCACGTACTGCTGCAAATAGCGGTCCGTGCTCGTGTGCATCGCGTCGACCAGTTGGTTCACCTGCATCTTGTTCTTCTGCAGCAGCGTCACGTACTCCGTCTCGCGCTCGTGCAGCTGACTGCGCAGCTCGCGGAGGAGTTTCTCCTTGACGTCGACGAGCGCGGCACAGTCTCGCTGCTGCGCCTCCAGCGCGGTGTGGAGGTCGTGTGGGACGCCGATGCGGTAGAGCGCCTCGAAGTGGAAGTTGAGGGCCGCGTGCTGCGCCTCTACTCCGTCACTCTCCTGCAGTCCCGTCAGCTGCGCGTGGGCCTCTTCGGCGCGCTGCCTTCGCCCCGCTTCATCGGCCTCCGCAGCGACGCGCGTGCCGGTCGCGGCGGACAAATTGGCGTGGCGCACGGCGGCCATTTCGTAGCGCACATCAGACGCGCGCTGATCCACGGCGGAGTGCGCCAACGTCGCGTCAGAGGAGCCAACGGCAGCGTCGTCATCGTTGCCGCGGCCGTCTTTGCGCTTTTCGATGCGGGTCCGCTGCGCCCGGATGCGCTCCTCCTGGTTCGCGGTGATGTCGCTCATGTTTTTGTTTATTCCTTTTATTGTGAGGGGAGGGGGGGGACGGCGGGTAGCTCAAGCTACGAAAATCAACAACAGGAAGAAAAATTGAAGAAAAGAAATATCCGCCTCTGAAGAGACGATGACGTGCAGCCCGCAGATGCGATCTTTCTTCCGTTTCACACGTGGACTGACGAGGAGGGAGGAGGACGAGCAAAGGAGGCAAACGGAAGAGGGAGAGGATGAAGTGAGGGGAAAAAAAGAAGAAAGGAGAGAAGTCCAAATATGCGAAGACCACTCCCTTGAACTTCGCAGTTGTCGCAAGAGACGTCCTGCTTTGCGTAGGACGCAACAAAAGTATCCGCCCTCGTCGAGCGCGCGGCGTAAAAGTTACACTGGCAGCCATCATTTCTCAAATAATAATAAAAAGAATACCTAGCGTTTCAGGTGGGTTGCAGTACCGCGCCGTCTTCACCGTGGAACAACTACAGCAATATTCGCCGTTCATACGGTGGGGAAGCTCAGTTTGCCCTTTCTTGCCCGCTTCCTTTTCTTTGTTTGTATTGTAGAAAAACGTACCAGAATGCACGGATGTATGACGAAGATATAGAGAAAGACAGAGATACCCAATAGTATCGTCGCTTCAACATGTGGAGTTGGAAAAGGTCAAAGGAACACGGCCAGCGTGAAAGAAAGTGACCACGCGCTTCTCTGGCGATGTCGTCATTATATATATACATATATTTCCTTCACCACGCGTGTACAGCACCAGCCGAAGAAGCACAATATCAACGTACTAACAGTAAAAAAAAAACAACGCCAAAAGTTAACGTCAGCTCAACACTATCAACACAGCCACCGAGCAAAAACAAAAAGACAAAGAAACACGTGACGCAACGCATTCCAGAGTGGATAAATGATCACACGTAAGAACACGCACATCATCACACAACAAGCGCGTAACAAAGCACAAAGAGAGAAGAAAAAAAACCGAGTGCTGAGGGAGTCAAGACGCCAAAATAGCACTCCTCTCTCTTCTCTCTTTTGCATTTTATATATCTTTAAAAAATACTGCGTACTTTTCTATTTGAACTCGAACACATAAAATACACGAGGGGAAAAAGCAAAACGAGGAACAAAGCGTGTCCAACACACGACAGATTATCTATACATCTTTCGCCGCGGAGACGGTGGCTGACGTCAACCTAATGGCCTCCACAAACCACGGACAGCGTACGAATGCCGAAGAAGCCTTAAAACGACAACGTTCGAATGCGGTTTTGGTTTTTGCGCTTTTCTCCTTTTTTTCTCGCTGGATTGGAAGTGCGCGTCGAAGTAAAAAAACAAATGTGCTCTTTCCTTGCGTTCAAAGCTTTCCGCATTCTATGGACAATCGCGGAGTTACGTCGTCACTCGTTTGCTGTTATCAATTTGTGTGTGTGTGTGTGCATGTGTGTTTGCGAGCATCATGTACTGTGCGCCATGACCGTGGCAGCCAGTGTGAAGACGCGTCCTCGCTCGCTCATTGCACTTTTTCTCTCTCACACATTCAGCGCAACAAGAAGAAGTGAACAAAAAAAAAACGCATTTCTATACACCACGCAGCAGCGCCCTCACAAGGAGCAAAAGAAGGGGAAAGGAAAAAATGGAAATCAGCACTGCGGAATTCTATTCGGTTGCCGTCACTCCTCTACCGAGGCCCCGCCGCCAAACAGCTGGACGCCGAGGGAGAGATCACGCGTGTAGGAGGACAGTCCCCCGCGCATCTCGTACAAGGAGCCGCTCTGCAACGTTGAGCTCGTGTACGGCGACGCAGACAGGCCCAACTCGCTGTCCCGATGGCTCTTGGCGGGCGTCTCTTCCACGTAGTTCTTCGCCGGCGTCACCACGTCGAACATGCTCAGCACGTATTGGCCCAGCTCCGTGTCGCCGCAGTTCGCCAGGCGCTGGAGCACGGGCGGCAGGTGCGCGTTTGCCTTCACGACCAGCGCCGCATGCGGGACCTGCTCCAGCGACGTGTAGCGGACCAACTCATCTATCATGCGCACGATTACCGCTGCATTGGGCGGCACGCGCAGCAGCACCCGTCCGAGGGCGTTGAGAGCCTGCGGGATCTGCATTAACGGCGCGAGGGTCAGCACTTTCTCCGGCAGCTGCGCCTCGAGCACTCGCAGGGCCGCCGTCAGTGGGATGGAAGGCAATGAGTTGGACCGACCTGCAGGACGGTCGAGCTCGCCGCCGCAGTGTGTGCAGCTGCAGTGGAAGTAGGCGTATTGCGGCCGCTCCGCCACGTCGCACGCGCTCGGCGGGTGGTGCGCCGCGCAGAAGGCACACAGGGGAACAAAGGCACCGCTGGGCAGGCGGTAGGTGTGGAGAAGTTGATAGGGCGTCGTGGTGGTGCCCGGCGCAGCACTCGCAGCGGCAGAGACAGCGCTACACACGTGCAGCTGCGGCTGCGGCATCTCGGCCCCCGCACATTTTGCCCCGCGGTAGCGCGGGTCATTAAAGGCCAGCTCGTAGAAGCAGTCCATGGCGGCGACGTACGCCGCCGGGCTCTGCGTCTGTGTCAACATGTCTAAAAGACTGTGGAGAAGTACCACAGTCGTGAGGGCGATGTTGGCTGGCGACTGCGTGGCGAGGTGCTGCACGACGCGGTAGACCGCCATCTGCGACTCCGCAAGCGGTGCAGTCGCGGCCAGGTTGCCAACGACCTCGAGTGCGTCGATGTCGAGAAAAGTGTTTTGCACGCGGTGCAGGTCGACCTCTGCGAAGGTCGCTAGGGCCTCGCAGAACACCTTAGAGAGCGACGGCGAGGCGCTGCTACACAGCTGGTCGCGGATCGGCTGCAGAACGCAGAGGTCCAGGCGGGTGTCCTTGATGCACTGCTGTAGCAGCTTCCCGCCCATGTCGGACATGTAAAGAAAGAGCCGGCAGAGGCGCTGCTTCTCCGTGATGACGCTGGAGTGGTAGATGGTGACCGCCGGTGCGGTGAGCACAGGTGGCTGGTCCAACGGCTCCTCGCGCAGCAGCAGACGCAGGCGGTCCAGCGTGGCGAGGGAGCGCACCACAAGATCGACAAACGACGAAGACAGGCGCACCTTCCAGTTGCACGTGAGACAGTAGGCCACGTAGAGGCAGCGCGCGAGGACATCGCCAAAGAGCGGCGTCATCGTGCTGTCGGAGAGGCGAAAATCAAACTGCATGTCCTCCTGGTTCATCCGCTCCGACAACTTGGTGTGCACAAACTGCAAGATAAAGTAGGTGTACTCGACAACAGGCAGCGGGTCGGGCGCCACGCGGAACGACCGCAGCGGCACCTCCACTGTCGACAGCAGCGGGTACATAACGAGCGCACTCATCACGATCCCGTATGCGACGTTGTCATCCATCGTTTCCATACAGTCCAGCAGCAAATTCCTCAGCACCTCGAACTGCACCGCGCCGCTCGCGATGTCGTCGCCCAGCTTGCGATTGTTAAAGTGCACCTCCGTTAAGAGCTGCATGCTGGGGCTGGTGTGCGGGTGCACGCAGACGACGTGCGACTTCTTGATCCATCCACCGGAGGCAATGCGGAAGTACAACTGCGTCGGGTCGGCCTCATCAGCCGCCGAGCTCAGCACCCGCATGAGCCGGCCACCGTAGAGCATCGAGAGACAGTAGCTGCCCGGGCGTGGGCGGGTGCGAATGGCGGCATCGGTGTCGTCGTAATCCAGCATCGGGTTCCGTATCATCACCTGTGGTTCCTCCAGCAGCTCTTCCTTCACGTTGAAACACTTTTCGCACAGGAGGAACTCGCACGGGGCGGCCACGCAGCCAAACCAACGCACATCTGAACCGTCGGAGAGCGCCTTGCAGACAGAGCAGGCCCGCCCGCTCGGGGCGGCGGTGAGCTGCTCGAAGCCGTGGCAAGGGTGGGAGCCGTGCCGGTACACCATTGTGTGTGTGTGTGTGTGTGTGTGTGTGTGTGTGTGCGGAGTAGTAGTAGTATTCGTGGTAGTGGTAGGAGGACCTACACGACGCGTATAAGCGTGTATGTGTGGGATGAGGCAGATAAAAAGCACAAAACAATACTCCAAGCTTCGCGAGTTAGGCAACTCTTTTGTTATTAAAGAGAAGATAACCTTTGCTGCAGAGGTGTGGCCAACTTGAAGTTCCGTAATAGCGCAGAAAAACCAACAACCGTCAGTGCGGATGTGTTCGTGTGAGAAAGGATGAAGAAGGCAGAAACAAAAAAATAACACGAAAAGCTATAAAAATGCAAACAGAAGCCAAAGACACGGAGAACCACGCACGCTAGGAGTCCACTGGGAAAACGAGAGACAAAGGAAGTAGAAAAAGAAGGTACTTTCACCACGCAAGAACCGTTTAAATGTATGAGCCTCGAAGAGACGGAAGGAAGAAGGGAAAAAAAGGAAAAACTCAAGAGAAAGCGCTTCACGTTTCAAAAACAACGCAAAGAGAAAAGAAGGTGAGAAACCCCAGCTGTAAGTGTAGTAAAACCTGTGCACACAACCAAAAAGAAAAACGACCTGCTCTTGTATTCTTCGTAGCCGCGTTGACACTGGAGAAACGAAAGAGCGAGGAGGCTTGGATAACAAAATATTAGAAAAAAACAATCAAAGTAGGATCTATGAACTTCAAAAACCTGTTCCTTCTCTTATGCTTGACAATGGAGTATTACGATTTTATTTTAGAAATAGCGTTCCCCTATTGTCGTTTACGGCCTTCACAACTCAGTTGCTTTTCCTTTTGGGATGATGTAAAGTGAGGAGTCAGTTGCGTGTGAAAATACACGCTGTTAGACTGAAAAAGAGGAACACACACGAAGGTGAAACTTGAAAAAGTGGGTAATGCTCGTCACGTCTCACGCGCACAGACAAACAATTCTCTCCGTCCGCGTACCAATGTCTGTGTCAGTGTGTGTATGGGGATGTGATCTGAGTGCCACTTAGTGATGAGAAAAAAAAAAACAGAAGAAATATGTTGCAAGAAGAAGTTCTATAAGCGGTGCGGTAAACAGGAAAAAGTAAAAGAAAAAGGGTTCTCCGGCACACAGAGCACAGGCGGATTATCTGACACCAGCTTTGCTTGTGAGGAGGTTTTCTTTCCCTGCTGTTTGTCTGTCCTTGTGATGAGTCTGTACTTCTGCTTGTTGCTTCTTGTTCTCCCGTTTTCACCTCTATTACACTTCTAAAAGGGTGTGGCGAGCTAACGCGACACCGCAAAAAACGGATAAAGAAGGAAGAATATGTGTGTCGACAAAGGGAGCTACGTTGCACCAGCAAACGTTGATGGCGGCAAGTGAAGAAAACGAAAGCACACGTGTGGAGTCTCTACGATTCGCGTACGTCGTCGAACTTTGTTCTTGTGCTTTGTCAGCGCACCATGTGGTTCTCTTCGTTCTATGATCTTTGTGGTTTCTTTTAAATTTTGAGGAGCCACGTTACGTAGTATTGTCTAGCCTGATTGACGACGCACTTACTTTTCTTTTATTTTGCAGCGGTTGTTATTGACGCTCTCTGCTTTTATGCACTCACCGCTGTATTCCTTCGGCTCTTAGACGCCCGACGTCTCGCACGTATTTGCAAAAAGAAAAAGAAGGCAATGTATGTACGCTGAGTGTCTCCCGTCAACCTTTCAAGACAGTACGATGCGTCTCTCACACCGGGTCCAGCGAGCAAGGGTACTGAAAAGAAAAATATATGAATATAAGATGGAGGAGCGCGTCGGCTGTCACTTCTACAAGAGCGCAAACGTGTACGTTAGAGACGAGTGTTCAAAAAGAGGGGGGTAAGGGAGGAGGGAGAAAGAAAAGAAAGAAGAAACGAATATATATGGAGAGAGAGAGTTCGGCAGATGCACGTCGAGAGGCGCAGTTAACAACTCCCTTCGCGTTACAACAGTATATGAGATCATGAGCGAGGGTGTGACGGGATAGGCAATGTAGTTTTTATTATTATTATGAACAGGGTAAAGAGTGAGGGATGGATCACGAGAGGAGGAGGAGAGACGATGACGCGACAGTAGATGAGTCCTTGAGCCGAAAGAAAAAGAAAAGAAATTCGAATATACGTGTCTATGTGCCAAATTGCAGCGCTTTACCAGAGAGAAAAGACCCAGGTTGATTGAGTGAAGCAGGAAATTCAGTTTTTGCTTTCTCGCGCCCGAGCGGGCACACCTGCTGCGGCGAAACCGACAAGTCCATTTGCAAGTTGTCCGTTTTCTGCTGTCTTTTTTAAAGAAGATGAAGGAGCGCATCATCTTTTAGGATGGACATACTCGTTTGCATAAGGGAGTGAGAGAGAGGAGCAGGAAAACAAAAACAAAAACGAGCTTCTTCAGCCACTCGTGCTCTGCGTGATGTCCGAAAACTCCTTTGCGCCTTCGTAGGTGAAGCCGAACGCGCAGCCGCCCACCACGCCCACCAGAAGGTTGCCGCCCAGTCCCTTCCACAACGCCCGCGCGCCCTCATTCCTCAGCACATCGCTCATAATGTACCACAGCGGAAAGCGCACCCCCACAATTCGCTTCCCAACCTGCAGTCGCAGCCGGAGCACGTAAATTGGGTTCATGACGACCCCAATCACCATACTCGCCGCCGCCCCCACGCCGGCGTTCACGAGAACGTTGTCCGTCGTGGAGGTGCAGTGGTGCGGCAGGCACTGCTGAAGTGTTTGCGGCACCACGGCCGAGAGACGGGCGCCGACGCCCGGCGCGACACCGTAGGCCATTCGCTTGAAGGACTCGTACACAAACCACCACGCCCCCGTTAGCGGTGCCACCACCATCGTCAGCACGGTGCCGCGCAGCAGGCAGCTCACCCCCTGCTCTCGCACCAGGGTGACCGTGGTGCCCCACGCAGACATGTAATTGTGCCCCTGCGCAGAGAAGGAGCAGCCGGCGACCATCTGCACCTGCGAAATCACCGCGAACGGATTGAAGACGGGCGTCGAGCCGAGATCGGCCAACAGGCCCGCACCGAAGCTGCGCCACTCGCGCTCCTGCAGTGGCAACTTCTCCTTCCAGTACTCCACCACAAAGTAGTAGACGAGCTCGCTCAGCACCGTGCCGGTGATGGCGGCACCGGCACCGCGGTACAGTCCACGCAGCCCGTGTGTCTGCATAACATCCCGTAGCACCTTTCTCGCGGAGACGTGCGTGGTACTGCACTGCTGGCGTGCAATAATGAGAAAGAGCGGCTGACCGAAGAAGCTGTAGGTAAAGGAGGTGGCGGCGAACGTCATCATCAGCTTGCGCGGGTCCACGTCTGACCAAGACCGCGTGACGGCAGACGTAAGAGGTGGGGGTGGCATTTCGATGGTGTTGTGCAGTCGGGGCACACCCTCCATTTCTCGCAGGATGCCCTTGGCGGACAGGGGATGCAGCGGCGGCGGGGCGTCGCCATTATCGTTGTTGGCGCCACTCATGTGCGCGTGTCCCGCTGTGGTGTTGGACCAGAAAGAAAAACGAGGAAAAGTTGCTACTGTTCCCCGCGTTGCTCTCTTCCGTTTATGCGCGTGTACGGGTCAGTGCGAGCTACCAGCGTATGCTTCATACATGCCCGTACACATATGCGTGTGTAGATTTGTGAAGATGAAAAGTGGTTCTGCGACGTGAGCAAAACCACCACCTCTCAGGGGAAGAATGACAAACCGTGATCAGCCGCGCCTTCGTGTCGCTAAAAGTCAAAAAAAAAAACAGAAGAGAAACAGAGCTTGACCGATAGTGACTTTGCTGCTTTCATAACGTGCGGATTCACAAGAGCTTTTGCTGTTTAGAACCCTTCCCCGTCGTGTGTTAAACAGTGCTGATTTTTTAAAAAAGCCGTTTCCGCCAAACCAGGATTTCAGCGTTGACCGTCTAGCCGCTCTACTGCTCAGCAAACCACACTGCCCCGTACACAACACACCACTCGTTCTCGTCGTACGTGCTCGTTTGCGACGCGTACCAGAATGGTTGAACGACGCAGCAGTAGCAGCAGCAGCTGCAACCAGCGCAAATCACGTTTTTCGCCCAACTACGTTGCCGTCGTAGCACATGTGGCCTCTGTAGTGGCAGGGCAGCGCAAAGCGAAGCAGCCGTCTCCGATTTAAAAGGAGAGAGAGAGGAAGAGAAATGGCGAAGAATGCAACGAAGGAAATGTATGGGAGAGTATCAAAAAGAAAAGAAGACGATCTAGTAGCGGTAGTTCTATCTAAGATGTGATGGCGTAGAAGGCGAATGAAAAACAAATAAGGCTCGACGTTGTCTCCTTTATCGATCTGTCAAGATCGATAATGGCGGGCGCTCCAAACACACACACAAACAATCGTTTAAGCGACAGTGGGAAGCAAATGAAAAGCGCCTAAAGCGCCGAGTCGCAAACGACAAAGAAAACACGGAGACGCGCAACACCAATCCACCGGCAGAACGAATCACTCCCTCTTTTGGTTCAGTGCAGATGTGCCCGCCCGATGAGAAAACGAGGGTGAAACCAAGCACACATACACACACTCACACACGCGCGCGCACGTCACCTTGGTGATGTACTGAAAACAAAGAAACAACGAGGCAGAGGATGGATAAAGGTGCAGACATAAATTGGATCGGTAGAATTCGCTCGGTGCTACGTGCAACCACGTTGCCAGTGCTCCGACCGTGAACAATCCACTGGGTTTTTTCGATGTCTACGGCGAAGCCGCAGTGGGTCATGACAACACTGACTGTAAAAAAAAAGACACCTAAAGAGTCCCTCGACAACAAAACTTGGTGATGCTTGTCATTGACTACTTTTCTTTTTTATGAGTGCAACGAGAGCAGGTGAGCCATGTGCATGTACTGATACCTCGCTTAAGGAGGAAGCGCGTAGGTGTTGATATCTGTGGCGGCCATCCTTTAAAAAAACAAAAACAGAGTCGTACATTACAATACAATGATGTCCGCCGTGACTTCACGCCCGCTGCCGAAGAACGCCCAGCCAAAGCGGCGCAAATAAAACGCAGTCGCAGCACCCACGGTTCCTACCCAACACAGCAGCACCACGAGCCCCGTCACCACTGCGGGGATGCGCTGTGACGTCACACACAGCGAAACGACACAGGTCACCGCCACCGTCAGAACCGAGCAGCGGATGAGCTCCTCCAAGACTTCCACCGTCGCGGTGTGACGGAAGCAGGCAAAAGCAAAGAGACCCGAAAAGAGCACGGCGACGGCGAGGTCCGCCGCGATGGGGTCCACCAGCGTCACCATCGCCGCCGTCACCTTCAGCGTCCAGACAAGAAGCTCACAGAAAAGCCCATCCACCCGTGGCTCCAGTGCGTAGTAGCCGATCGGTCCACCGCCTAAGAAACGCACGTACCCCAGCCCCACATCCAAGCCAATGTAAGCAACCGCAATGAAAAGCCACACCACGCAACCTCCCAATAAACTGAGCCCTGTGCGACAAGCAGCAGAGTCAGCGGAGAGGCCGAAGCGACCAAGCGGCCCATTACACTGCAGCGCACGACCGCAAAGAAAGAGAGTCAGCAGCAGCAGCGTAAGCGGAAGCCACGAGACGAGTCGAATCCACACCCGCAAGCGATTCTGCCACTCCGCCACGTAGAGCGCGTTACGGCCGCCAAGGGGGAGCATCACAAGAGCGCCGCAGATGCACATCACCGCGCCGCACAGCAGCAGCCCAATGGGTGCGGCGAAAAAGATGCTCCACGGACTCCTTGACAGGCTGAACATGGCAAAACCGTAGACGTACTTCTCGCACGTGTAGTGGGTAAAGAGGTACATATAGAGCGGCAGGCCCATCGTTACCACGGCGAGCGTCATGACGGCAATCCACGACTGCCGTGTGTTGGGCAGCAGACGCGTCACCACGCCGCTCACGCGGTCGTAGCGGTAGCAGCCGATCTCGCTGAAAAGGAAGGGCGACAACCGGCGCAGAAAACTCGCGAGCAGCACAAGAAGAAAACAGAAGAGCAGCAGTAGCTTGGCGGCGTGTGCGTGGCGCGTGTTGTCGTTGATGCAGAGGATGACGGCGTAGAGGAGCACGGCCAGGCCCTGTAAGGCGAAGGGAAGCCATGTCTGCACGTAGCGAAAGACTTTGGCTGGCACGGGGGTCACCACAGCCGTGTCGGGGGAGACGCTGTCAAAGGTCACCATGCCAGTCGTCGGCTCCGTTTCCACCTTTGTCTACCGGAGTGGGGGGAGGGGGTGCGCGTGATCGCCGCCGGAAGAGGCGGTAATACTTTCACTGAAACCACAACAAGTATACAACAGTGTTCCTAGACGACGACAGAAGAAAAGAAAAAGACATGAAAGTCAACGAGGACCAAATGAGCAGACAAAGCCAAAGTTGTGAGAATCCGTAGCGACCCAGTTGAGGCTAAGCAGCAACAGCAACGAAAATAATAAAGCCCACGTCGGCCAGACCTTCGGCGCTACGTCAGCGGAAGAGTGAGCTCGCGTGCTTAGAAGAGACGCGAAAACGGCACCGTTTGCACGCGCAGCGATATGCAACGAAAGAGAAGCATGAAAGCGAGGAAAAGTTGAG
This sequence comes from Leptomonas pyrrhocoris, assembly GCF_001293395.1. Taxonomy (NCBI): domain Eukaryota; phylum Euglenozoa; class Kinetoplastea; order Trypanosomatida; family Trypanosomatidae; genus Leptomonas; species Leptomonas pyrrhocoris. The sequence goes on from NW_015438362.1 coordinate 1,338,030, forward strand.
TGGCAACCAAAAGAAAGTGCTTCGATAAATGAAAAGGGAGTGTTTGAGGTGACAGAGCTCAGTGGGAAAGATATGACGAGCAGCGCTGATGTTTCGCACCTAGCGAAGTGTGCTCCACACAAACCAATACGCACCGCTTTTAATGAGGCGGTGACGAGACATTGTGAGAAAGGAGTTCGTTTGAGCTGGATCGTTTATGGTGTGGTTTATCTGGTTCTATCCAACTCCTGTCGAATCACCGCAGGCATCCGCACACGTGCATCAAGGAGAGTGCGGTTGCGATAAAGCGTGGGACAGCCTTACGCCAACAACGCTGCCGCCTCATAAGAGAGGAGACAACCAATACTACTACTAATAATAATAAAAGAGCAGGTGACCTCACTTTTCTTTCTTCTCTCTTTCCACAGCGTACGTGATCTATATAGTAGTTAGTCCCAAACGTAAGTGCCTTGCTCCGTTACCCGACGCTTCAGCAACCCCGCCTCCCTTAACCGCTTAAACGCAGATGGCGCCCTCCGCTGCATGTTCGCCGGCAGATCCGCAATGTAGCGTTGAATGTCCTGCCCAGGAAACGCCTCCACCAGTCCAACGATGGCGTTCTCTAGTTCCTCCGACGCCATCACCTCCGCCTCCTCCGTGCCTTCCTGTTTGTCAGATGACGACCAAGACGACGTCGCCGCGATTGGGCAGTCACTCGTTGGCTCACCGAATGGCATCGTTGGAGCAACTGGCGCCGTCGGCGGGTGTGGTCGCCGCAGAAGCGACAAATCCTCCTCGTCCGCGTTGTGCTGACGCACGTTGTGGCGCCGCGGCGTCGCGAAGAGCGGGTACCACCGCGGCGGTGCGTCGGCCCCATCTGCGCGGTCGATGTCCACCTTGCCGCCACGCTTCAGCACGCTCCAGAGCATGTGATTCACCTGCATCACGTTCTCCTTGCCATAGTAGCGGTTGGCGTAGTAGGCGGCGGTCATGCCGGGATCGTTGCGGACTGTATTGAGGACATTGACGGGGGAGAGCGGACGTGTAGCCGCCGCCCAGCGCACAAGCGATGTACGCATTACACCGACAGAGACGCAATGTGATAGCAGTGTTTTTTTTTTTAGATGGAAGGATCCTCTGAATTGCAAGATGATTTGTTCAGCACTCTTCGTAGATGCATGCGGAGGATTCACGGCTTAGGGATAGGTAAGGGCGAGACCAAAAGCAGAGAGGATTGCGAGGCGCAACATTGCTTCGTCAACGGAGAGTTGCCGCTACAAACAATAACAATAATGAGAACAGGATTTCGCACTTCTCTTTTAATTTGTCATTGCGATGTCACGTTGCATCTGAGTCCTCTCTTTCTTCACTGTCGGGCACGGAGTGCAAAGACATGCTCGACGTTTCTTCCAAAAAAAAAGCAACGAAATATTGATTTCTGCGCTGCGTCTCTTCTTCCATTTTTAAAAACCAAGAAGACTGCGACAGCGGCAATAGCAGCAATCAACGACAACACGAAAAGCTGACACGTCCTCCTTTCAGTTCAAGTCGAGTCGTTGTTTGTGAGTTTGGATGCTGTGCACGCGTTTCTCATCTTTCTTCTCTCACAGTACATTGGCAACGTCACACATCAATATATATATATATATATATCTTTTTCAAATTTCTAAAACAGCGAAGGAGGCGACAACGCAGATACGAACGCGACATACAAAGAAAAAAGCAAGACATTCTCATGCGAGGAAACAAAAACAAAAAGGTCCACACAAAAAGCGGAGCCCTCGTAAAACACGCAAATAATATTAACACCCGCCAGCGATTGTGTCAGGGAGATGATGAACAAAAATCGTACAGTAAAAGCAATGAAATAATGGTAGAGGCTACAACTCACAGATGCATCGTCTCAGCATGAAGAACAGCAACGTCAAGGAGTAGTTCATCCAGCCAAGTCAGGCAACGAAGAAACAGTGTTCTTATCATTACCACGGAGAAGCTGCAGCTGCGGCCGACAAGGCATGATCGACCTTATGGGGCATCCTTTCATTGATAGTACACGGCTACGCTCTCGACGCAGGGGGGGGGGAAGGGAGAACACCTACTAATGATAAGCCAGCAGAACGAAAACACAAGTCGTTGCACTTTCCTGTAGGCTAGGAGAGAAAAACTGACCTACATCTCCGTGTTTCTTGCGCCTTCCCTCTTAAAGTAGGAAACGTCAGCGCTTCTGTGCGCGACTCTATGCGTTAACTGTAAACTTAGCGGCGGGCCGGCCCGGAGCGCTTGATCTGCTCGGTTACCAAATCCAGTCGTGCGCGAACCGCGCTGTAGCGATACTGCGCTTGCTCCCGCACCACCTCCGGCGGCGACGCGCGGAACGGCAGCACTAACACACTCACCAGCTTATACTCTAAGTTCTCTACAAACTCCAAATTTGCAGTGCCGTCATCGCCGAGGAGCAGCGCGGCGATAAAGCGGCCAGGCTCGCGGATGCAGCGGTTAAACATCTTTAGCAACGTCATGAGAAACTCTGAAAACTCGCAGACCAAATTCTGGTCTTCCCGCAAGCGCAGGAAACCCTGGTCGTTGATGATGCACGTGTAGTGGAAGAAGATGTCCGACTCGGTTGTCACCTCCACGCGCAGGCTGGCCAGATTGCGCTCCTCCCCCGTGGTCAACACCTTGATCTTCATCGGCTCAAGCGAGCCGGCAGAGGACTCGACACCGCGCATGGCCCGCAGCTCGCACGGCACCTCGCGATCATACACCAACCGGGAGCCATCTGCTAACGACGGGTCCGCCTGCTGAATCGCGACGAAGTCCTGCTCCAGCTGAGAAAGTAAATCCGTCATGGTGCAGCGTGGTCGACGGGCTTTGATGGGAATTGAAAGAAAAACGCTGTATCCCGACGAACGGCTGGCTCTTTCTTTTTCTTTTTGACGGTGTCGTGGCAGCTGCGCTGCACTCAAGAGTCCCACAACGCACCCTTCGTGGATTTCTTTCTCCCTTCACGCCGTGGCACCTCAACAACAGCACGCAATTCAATAATCAGCGCGTATTGAAGTGCCGGCTTTTAGCCCTCTATTGAAATAAAACAGATTGGTAAAGAGAGAAAAAAAGCTATCGCGAGATCTATGTATTAGAAACAGCGTCACAGCATGCGCGAAGCAGCGTAAGTGTAACGGGGGATTTGAAGTCGGCAGCAAACGAACACACCGGGAAAAAACAACAACACCGTAGTGGTAATACTAATATGTATGGGTGAGTGGAGGAGAGAGGGACCTCGTACGCGAACCAAGAGAGAAGAGAAAACGCACCGTTCCTGAGTAGCACAGTCGTTTGTGGTTTGGGGTAGAAGTCAGGCGAAAAAGAAAAAGGGGAGGTTGTTGTGTAAGACAAAAAAAAGTGAGCAGAGGAAGCAAAGCACCGTTCGCCTGCCTGCCAATTCACAGAACTCATTTTCACGGAGGCGAGAAGCTGCACTCTTACGCATTCAATCTTCCTTCTGCTAAGCGCGAGAGAGGAACTTACGACATCTCTAACTCAAAAAGACTTTGTTGTTTGCCGACTTGAGAGCACACGCCGAAACACCGCATGCGGCATCTTTCCATGGCACCAGTTCGGTAGATTAGTACAAGCAGAGCTGCTTGAAAACAGATAAAAATAAAGTGTGATATGGCGTCGTGCTGAACAGTCAACAGAGCGCCAAGCAGTACCCATCAACAACAGCTGTTTTCGCACGCCAATAAACAGGGAGAAACACCAAATAGGAAGGGAAAAAAACCGTTGCGCGCTCGACGGTGCATTCGGTTTAAGTACAAACTCGCACGAGAAAGCCTCACAGCCGGTAGCCCTTGTGTGCCCCCTCGTTCTTCTTGTTGAAGTACACCTCCTCCACCATCTCTCGCTGGCGTGCGCAGTCGATGCAGACGCCGTTGCCCTGCTTCTGGCGGTCGGAGTTCCACTTGAACGTGTAGGCGATGCCGCTCACCGCGAAGAGAAGGGTGATGGGGAGGACAAAGTTGAACCACTTCGGTAGCAGACGCCGGCGGGAGCCCATCGCCACCATCCGCGGAGACGCCGCCTGAGGGTTGGGACCGGCGTTCAGACCAGGAATTTTCATTGCAGAAAACAAGCAATAACAACGAAGAAAAGAAACCTGCGAGAGGTTATCGCGTGAGGGAATACGGTGCTTTAAGCGCAAGAAAGTCCTGCTTCCCGTTCTTATGTTTACTGTGCTTAATAAGGTACGGTTCTTGTACCCCTCGTCTCCTTATTGTTTTTCTTCTTCTTTACTATTGTTCTATTAGCAACAAAAGAAAGTGGCAGTGCACCCGCTTGAAGTTTAGAGAGGCGCAGCGAAGAGAAACCGCAGAAAAGAGCTGAGAGAAAAGAAGGGAGAAAATGAGTGAAGTGCGTGCTTAGCAGACGAATCGAGGCATTCATTGTTCAGCAACAACAGAAAGTTGGGAGAGCATGGCTCTCTGATGGTTACACTACGCGCCTGACACGGGTGACGCACAGGGTACACATCAAAGGCGTGAAATCAGCTATCACGGATAGAAGAGAGAGAGCCAGATGCGTTTTCAGGTGTGTTTTTTTCCTCACATCGTCGCACCACATGGTAGCGTGTGAAGCCGATCTGCGCCCACAGATACGCCAGTCGCTTTACTTTTCTCCTTTTTGAAGCGCATTAGCGACTTTGTTTTCTCCTTTGCTTTCCTTTTATTGTTCTACCGTTTGAAGCACGCCATAAGTGATGAGGAAGAATACTTAAGGATGTCAACGCCCCCCAACAGCGACTGGCTACGAAACAGAGGGGCAGAGAAGAGAGAGTGTATAAATATAAAACGACTCTTTGTTTCGTACAAGCCATAAAGCACTTTCTGCCAATCCGTCTGTATTCTCTCCGTCTTTGACCGACGCGAATACATATATATATATATATATATATATAATTAATTAAATGAAAACAATGAAAAAAAGAACAAATCAAGAATTATTTTTTTCTTTTAACTGGCTGCTCAGAGGAAGTAGACGGCAGTTAAGTTATGATTCAACGCAGTTACCACGACTCATCGCTGCGTTGCTTATTAGGCAAACTGTTCAGCCTGCACAACCACGATTGTGAAGTGCGTGACACAACAGCAAAAAGATGACCAACGCTCTCACTTGAAATTTGTTGCTATTCTGTATGAAGAAGTGACATTCAATGAGGAAGAGCGAATTTCAGTTATAATGTAGTTTTTTTTCTCTGCGAAACCTTTTGATGGGTGAGAGGGCACGTCAACTTCTTGAAGGTGAAAGAAGGAGGGAAAGAAGAGAACAACACAGCGCGAGAAGAACGAAGGCTACGTGACGATAAAGAAAAAAAAGAATCGCTGACACAGGCAAAATCATATATAAGTGTGTGTGTGTGTGTGTGTGTAAACTATCCAGCACCTCGTCTCATAACGAACAACAACGAAGTATTCATAGTTTCCCGCTCTGCTGCTTTTTCCCCTTCTTTCGGTGTTTTCCGTTTTTTTTTTAATAAAGTTACACAGAAAGAAAAAGAAGTCACTTTTCATCTGCACGATGAACACCTGTATCTTTCTTCGCTGTTGCTGATGTTGCTTGTTTGTTTCGACTCGGTGTGCGGCACTTCTGCTCTGCATCTTTCACACCGTTGCGCGGGCGGCTCACTTGACGACGTGGATCAGACTGGGCTCGTAGTCCTCCGGCGCCTCGAAGCCGAGAAGGTTGATGAAAGTGGCCGTGACGTTGGCCAGACCAGCCATCGGCAGATCCGTGCGCATCTCCACGCGAGGGTCCAGACCAGCGCCTCCAATGAACACCGGCACGGGGGCCAACGTGTGCGACGTCAGTGGCAGCACCTTGCCGTTCTCGCCCTTCAGCGGCTTCCCCTTCTTGTCGCGCTGAGCCATATCGTCCGAGTTGCCATGGTCAGCCGTGACAATGAAGATGCCGTTGATGCTGTCAACAGCGGCGGCCAACTTCGCCAGCGACTGGTCGACGGCCTCGACGCCGACGATGGTGGCGGCCAAATCACCGGTGTGGCCCACCATGTCGCCGTTGGGGAAGTTGATGCGCACCACGTCGTACTTGCCGCTCTTGAGGGCCTCGATCGAGGCCTCGGTGATCTCGGCCGACTTCATCTTGGGCTTCTCGTTGAACTGCACCCGGTCGCTCGTGATCTCCTTGAAGGTCTCGTGGGCGTCGTCCAGCTTGCCGCTACGGTTGCCGTTCCAGAAGTAGGTGACGTGACCGAACTTCTGCGTCTCGGAGCAGGCGAAGATGTCCAGGCCGGAGCCGCAGAGGTACTCCTCGCTCACGCGCGTCAGCTTCGGCGGCGGCACCAGGAAGTTGTTCGGGATGCCGAGGTCACCGTCGTAGCGCATCATGCCCGCGTAACGGACCTTCGGCACGCGAATGCGGTCGAATTTGTGGAAGTCCTGATCCTCAAACGCACGCGACATCTCGATCACGCGGTCGCCGCGGAAGTTGAAGCACAGCACGGCGTCGCCGTCCTCGATCGTGCCGCGGGGCTTGTCGTGCTCGTCCACAACAACGAACGGGGGGTAGTACTGGTCCGTCACCTTCTCGTCCTCCTCGTGGAAGGTTGTGATGGCCTCCTTGGCGCTGTGGAAGTGGCGCGCGTCGCCGAGCACCTGCGCCTTCCAGCCACGCTCCACGATGCTCCAGTCGGCCTCGTAGCGGTCCATCGTGACAAACATGCGGCCACCCCCGCTCGCCACCTGCGCGTCGCAGCCCTCCTTGCGCAGCTTCGCCAGCACCTCCTCCAGCTCCTCGGTGAAGCGGAACGACGAGCCGTCCGGCACATCGCGGCCGTCGTAGAGGATGTGCACGCGGATCCGCTTCGCGCCGTCCTTCGCGGCGTGCTGGATGAGCGGGTAGATCTGGTTGTCGCGAGAGTGCACGCCGCCGTCGCTCAGCAGGCCAATGAGGTGCAGGGTGCTGCCCTCGTTGCTGAAGGCGCCGTGGAGGTAGCGGTAGCCCTCGCTCTGGAAGATCTCACCGCTCGCGAGGGCGTCGTCGACGAGGGACGCGCCCTGCAGCGCCACGCGTCCTGCACCGAGGGCGTTGTGGCCGACCTCGCTGTTCCCCATGTCGGCATCCGTGGGCAGGCCGACGGAAGTGCCGTGGGCACGGATGGAGCGGAAGTGCTTCGCGTTCTTGCGCATGGCGTCCATGAAAGGTGTCTTGGCCATGTGCACGGCGTCATATTCGTCCTCCGGGCCGATGCCGACGCCGTCCATCACCACCAGCAGCACCTTGCGGCGAGGCAGATCGTTGTGCGTCTGCAGAGTGAGCTTCGACATGATTGTAGGAGTTGTTCTTTTTTTTTTTTTGATGGAGTGGTGCAAAAAAGTCAGTGGGTGTGTTGGAGAGACGTCCGCCGACAATCGTGGTTATCCAGCAAACGAACAAACAGACACGAACTTTTCTTATAGAGAGAAAATGGGAGTATAAACAGCGAAAGATTGCGAGCGGTGTAATCACGAGGGAGCAAAACTAGAAACGTGAACGCAGATGGAAACCGGAGAAAAAAAAGCAGGGAAACATCAGAAGGAGTAGAAGGAAAGGAAAGAAGAGAAACTGATGAGCACCGACGAACAGAACAGGTGGATGTATAGCGCTTCCGTAGAAAACGAAAACAAACGAATGATTTGCGCAATGAGTATCGGACCACGATGGGCATTGGGGAACGGCTCTACCACGTAAAATGTGACACTTTGGATCTGAACGAGGAACACAGCCGAAGCTTTCAACGGGATCTCTGTGTGCAGACTTCTTGAGTATAGGCCTGTGCAATTGATGAACACTCGTAACTTCTCTGTGCGCCTTCTTGCCAAGGAAGGCACAAGAGTAAACACCTCCGCTGTCTCACTGGCAACAACATCAACAACGGACAGAGAGGGACCAGGGCAGTCTGCAACGCTTTCTCTTCTTCGTACCTCACCTCATTTGTTGTCTTCACCGTCGTCCGCTGCTGAAGCGGCCTTTTCCTCCCCCGCTGCATCCACCTCCGCCTTTGCCGCCAACTCGGCCGCCATCGCAGGAGCAGCGTCGATGATCATTTGAAGCGCCATCTTCTGGTTCGTCGCGATGACGGTGTTCATCTCGCACATGTCTGATCTGAACGTGGCGTCCTTCAAGCACCACTCAGCTGGAATAAACTCCGGCACATGCGCGTCGTCAACGAAGCCTTTTTCGTAGTACTCATCCAGGTAACACCGCCAATCTTCATCCGGATAGCCTTGATAATCCACGCAAACCAAATATCGCTCACTGTTTACAACGCGACTGTGGCGTGGCTTCGCGATGTGCACGCGACCGTAGAGGAAGCAGGAGAGGTACAGCACGGCTCGCGACAGTGGTGAAAAGGTGTCGAACAGCTTCAGCACAAAACAGCCGCCGGTGCGCAGCAGCTTCAGCGCCGCTAGCCATTGCCCATAAAGAATTCGAGAAGAGATCGTCTCCTGGTAATTTGCCACCGAGAAGTCGACATTGAAGCCGCCGTCGGCCACCACCAGCAGCAGCTGTGCCGTCTCAGTCAGCGAGGCGAGGCACTCGATGTTGCTCAGTTTAAAGATATCGCCCGTGCCGTCCAGTCCGTAAGTGCACGTGAAGTGCGGTGATTTGAGCAGGTGGTTGTACCAGTCCAATCCGCTGACACCACCGAGAGTCATGCCGTAGCCGTGCATGCGCTTCCAGCCCTGACGCCTACCGGCTTGAAAGAGCGCTTGGGTAAAGGCACCTGGGCCCCCGCACACATCCGCGAAGACGAGCTCGCGCGGTCGCTTCTTTGACTTACCCTGCAACCTCTTTCCCAGCTCCATCCACACCCCAGTAGACTCTAGCGACTCCAGCAGCTTGTGTCCGGCGCGGTTGGAGAAGTGCTGCTGCTCTCCGCTCACGGCGAGCGGGAAGAGCTTGTTGCGGGTGGCCATGTAGACGTCGGGCGGGATGCGGTCCAGCTGCGACTTCAGCGCCCACACCTCCTCGCGCAGGGCAGCCTGCTCGCTGTCGAAGGCATCGCGCCAGTGGTGCTGCTTGAAGGGCTGCCCGCGAAGGGATTTGAGTGGCGGCAGTGGCGCGTCGCTGCTGCGGCGGATGATGAACTCTAGCGAGCGATCCTCCACCGTCTGCGTCATTAGGTTAATGATGTTCAGCTATGAGTGTTCGTGTGTGTGTCCTCACCGTGTAGGATTCAAGATGAATCACGACACTCTGACGCCTCTTCTTCTCACGAATCCTGCCAAGACACTTAAGAAAAAAAAAAGAAAAAAAGGGAAGTTTGAATTTGGAGAGAAACAAGTGTGAACGAAGGAAAGATAGTGGAAGACGAGGAGGGAGGACTTGCCAGGCGACGGTCTCGTAACAGATGTGCACACTTGAAAGCACGTTGACCGCACATTCATCTGCAGACAGCCAAAGGAGAAAAAAAAAAAGAGGAAGAAACACACACTCCCTTAACAAACGCAGAGCACCGCGTCTCTACCTGATTTATGGCAGATCAAACCACAATATTTATGCTACGGTAAAGCTTTCTAGGTACGGCGCTATCCTCAACTGCATCACCTTGGTGGGCAGAAGGACATAGCCGCATAGCAAACCTCCCATTTCGTAATCAAAGAAACGTATATATAATAGTATCACGTTGCAGTTGAGAGATGCGGTTGAGACATAGAGAAAGCGAAGCAAGCACAAAGCAAAAAGACCGAAAAGACGAGGACACCGGTCTGCGACAGCTGCATCGTAGCCGGTGGTTTCTTAACTCTTCTTTAGTATTAAAACAGCATGTTATTCTTCTTTTTGTTCTTTGAAGTCCGTTCTGTTCATCGAGCAAAGAACGTGATCGTGGACGATAATGAAGCAGAATAAAGACGCGCACATACGAGAACACACTGACAGCGACACTGCTCCGGCAACTCGATCTCGCGTATCCAAGGAGGCAAAAACAAAAAGATATTTGGTAAAGAAGCGGCAGGCGGAGTCGCGCACGTTCTTTTCCTTTTGCTACTCACACCTGCTGTTCCCTTCAACGTGGGCGTTTCCCTGCGTGCTGGCCCCGGATGCAGCCCTTTACGGGGTGAACAGCTTTTGGCGCGCGTAGTACTCGTCCGTGGGCTCAAAGGTGCCGATGACGGGGTACTTACTCTCAAACTTCGCGTCCCACTCGTCCAGCGTCTGCATGTGCTCGGGCAGCAAATCGTCCCAGTTGGCGTTGGCCTCCTCCTCGCCGATGAGCATCTTACCCAGGCAGCGCGACACCTCCTTGCCGGCGAAGACGGCGTACGCCTTGCCAGGACCGTAGAAGGCCGCACCGCTCGTGCAGTCGTACACCTTGTTCTTCACCGACACGTAGATGCGACTGCCGTTCTCGCCGGTGAAGTGGGCAAGGTCTTTGGCGGTAAATTTCTTCATCTCGCCTGTGTCCGCGGCAGGCTTCGTGCCGGCCTTCTTCTTCTTTTCGTCCTCGTCTTCCGCTTCGTTGTTCACCTGGGAGCGGGGCCAGAAGTTCAGCCAGCCCATTCGTGAGACTGCTCGCTGAGCGAGAGAGGTGTACAGTGCAGAGAATGAAAATCACAGTAATAACAAACGGAGAATAAAACACGGTAGGAAGTTTGGCTTTTAACACGCGCGTAAAAACAAAAAAAAACAAAGAACAAAAACAACAGCAGACAAAAAAAAGGCGAATAATAATAATAATAGTATTAATCAAGCGCTGGTCGAATAGGATTGACAGATAAGGAAAAAAAAAAACACACACACACACACCTTTGAGAAGTGGAAACGGGACAAATCAAGAAAGGCAAAAGGAGGGAAGTGGCGGCAGGGGAAGAGAGAAGGAATCTGCGAGGGAGAGAGAAAAGTGCGGTGAGCGTGGAAGGGGAATGGGGGCCGGCAATCAGGTGGAGGAGGGTTTTCTCACATGTACAACAACAAAAAAGTGCGACATCAAATTGCCTTCCACAACGTCCATCACCTCAGAAGAACAGCAGCAGAACGAGAATGTGAAATACAGGCATCTTTTGTTGGTTGGGACGGCTTTCATTTTATTTATTTATAAGGGAGCGACTTTGTGTTCGCTGTGCGCCTTGGCGGCACTCTACTATACATCACACCGAATCCCGCAAACACTAATAATAGAAGAGAGGCACCCTGCCAATCACAAACACGTTGAGATGGACAGACGAAGAAGCGGAGTAAGGCTTTTTGGCCGAGTTCAAGCGCTGTAACGGTAAAGGAAGAGAAGAGAGGAATGGCTCCCGTTACGCCGTCGTCGTGCTGTAGTTGTGGGCAAGGGTCTCCTTCAGCTGGAGACCAAAGTCCAGCGCCTTGGCATTCATGAGCGCCTGCTGCTCCGTCACCTTCGCCTCCCACTCCGCAAGTTCCGCCTCCTTCCGCTGCGTCAGCTCCGCCAGTTTCGCGCGCAACGCTTCATTTTCCGCCTCCGCCTCAAGCACCGACTTTTCCATGTTTGCGTGGCGCTGCTGCAGCTGCTCCAAGTTCGTGGTGGCGTAGGCGTTCATGAACTTCACCTTGTCGTCTAAGTCGCGGCCCACCTGCTCGGTCGCCACGCCGGTCTCCGCGATGCGCCGCTCCAAGCCGGCAATCTCAGCGTCGAGGCGCAGCTCCTGATCGGTGCTGATGGCGATCATCTTTTCCACCGCAGCGCACTGCTGACTCAGAGACTCTACATGCACCTTTCGGACCGCAATGACTTCCTCGGGAGAGAGGTTTTTGGTAGGACGCCTGGGCGGCATCGCTTGTCTGCTAACGGGGCGTTTGACTTTTTCCTTCCTTCTGTTGTTTCTCTAGCATCGACTCATACATCCACTATAATAATACGTACACGTGTACTCGATAACACGAGTTGATCGATAACGTTTGAGAGAGAAAAAATGGAGAAGAAACGAAAGGGAAAAAAGAGGCGACATTGCCCGCTTTGAATAATAGTGACAGTGAGGCGAGAGACGTATCCTGCCTTTCGATTTTACCGTTTTCTTTAGCTCGCAGACAACTAGCCGGCCTGCGCTTGCCCTCTAATCACGATGTGACACGCAAAAAAAAAAAAAACACTCAACATTCGAAGGGAAACAAACCCTCTACGGCTAGCGGCGTTCAACAAGCCTTGTTAAGCACTCTCGTCTATGGATGTGACTTGTATTGTGTGTCTGTTCTTCGTTTGTTGTAGAGTGGCCTTCTGTTCTCGTACACCACTTTTTACTCGGTCCCTGGGAAACCCGAAAACGGTAGCATAATCACAACGAATACTTTTAAACAAGCATTGCCGTGTAGTTATCAAAAAAGAAGAAAAATGAAAAAAAGAAACACAAGGAATATAGAACGAGAGAGGTCGAAGGCCTCGCTTGTTATACTTTTGCTGTCGTGGCTGTGCTTAACGTAATACAGCAGCTACAACATAACACATGTATATTATATATATTGTCCATTCTTCTAAAACACCAAATATCTTTTCTACAACCTGTTGGCCATCCGTCACCACGTCATCATGAAAACAAGAAAGCTGCATGAAAAACAACAATAAAAGGAGAAAAGAACGAATTACGCGTACACAGTGAGAACACTCACACCGTTATCGGTTGTGCATGATGTCCCGCATGTCGGTCAAGATATCCTCATGCTTCAGCGTGAACTTCAGATTCTCCCAGACGGAGTAGCGAATAGGCGGGATTGTGCGACTCTGCAGGCCGTCCTGGCTCGACACGTCTTCAATCACGCACTCGTCCGCGCCACTGTTGATCATGTACTCGTCGCTGCCGAAGCAGTATTTGTGGGCGAAGGCAACAAACATCATTTCTATGCAAATCAGCAGGTCTTGCAGCGCCGACGGGGTGTCTTCGGGCTTCCAGTACGAGAACGTCGGCAGCAGGCCGGCGGCGGAGATCATGTGGATCAGCAGGCCCTGCCAGAAGGAGAGGAAAATGACGGCCTTCACGCAAAGGAACTTCAAGAAGGCGTTGCGGCCCTCCATCAAGTCCTTTAGACCAATGTAGAAGTAGAGCAACGCCGTGAAGGCCACGGTGATGGAGATGTTGTAGGCCAGGTAGGTCCAGAAGGTGCCCTTCGTGACATCGAACATGCTCGTGCCCATCGCATCCTTCGCGGTGAGGATGACCACGATGATCGAAATGAGCGGCTTCAGCAGCATGAACTGGAAGAGGCAGAGCCGGCAGTTCTGCACAAAGGTTGGGGTCACCTTGATGGGCTCGAGGTAGCAGAAGGGAAAGATCTGCGCCACGGGTGGCCGCTCCTCGATCATGAGGGTGCGGTAGACGGTGTCAATGCCGCCCATTAGGGCTATCATGAGCTGGAAGAAGGCGTAGATGACGTAGCTCTCGTACGTGTCTCGTATCAGGTTCAAGTACTCGGCCGCGCCAGGGGCCAGCAGGCTGAACCACGAAATCATGGCAAACAGCGGCACCATGAACAAGATGCGCACGATCTTTGTTTGGCACTCCGGATCCGAGAAACACGTGAGGTGCTCCAGGATTTGGAACAGCGACAGCAAGGTCGCAAAGATGGCGCAGTAACCCGCTACAAAGGACGGCACCACGCTCTGCTTCTTGAGGACGGTGGAAAGCAGAATATAAATGAGCAGCAGCAGCCCGACGACGCAGGCGAAAGTGCCCACCCAGTAGTACATCTTCCTGCGCTCCGTCTTCCATTTCTGAAAGACGGAAAAGAGACTCATCCTGTGAGACGCAGACGGCAAGTGGGGCCCACAAAAATAAAGCACAAGAAGTAACGATTCCACTAGCGAAAAAAAAAAATATTAACAACAACGAAAAGACGCCGTCAAACTTGTCTATCACGTGCAACTCTTCCTCTGCAAAAAAAAAAACCACAATTTTGCGTTTGTGGTAATCCACAACGCCTCAATCCAGAAAAAAAAAGGCAACGACGACGGAAGAAGTGCGCCTGACAAACGCTATACTGTTCAAGGATTTTTAAAAAAGGCAAAAAGAGAAAATGGGGGAAAAAAGCTGCGCCGATGTGTCCTGTGCGCTCCGTTGCCCATCAACAACAACACGGCAAAGTACAAAAATACTAAGCGGTGAAGAAGAAACCTTTGTTCCCACGGCCTTCTGAAGCAGCGTGATTTTATAAGAAAGAAGAGGGAGAGAAAAGAGAATTAGCGTTGAGTCAGAGATATCGTTGCTGGCGAAGGTTGCTGAACACATTATACCCGCCTCATATGGACTCTGCAATTCAAGTACCTGTGTGTATGCGTGCGTTTCACGACGAGCAACCCCTCCAAAAGAACAGCAGACGGGAACGAAGGTCACAGAGAAGTGGAACGAGTTCGCTATACCAAGAAAAGGTGAGAGTGATGCGATATACACGTGCAGTCGTTCTCCAAAAGCACACAGATAGAACGTGCGCTTCATCTCCAAATAAAGTTTGCTTTTGTTTTGTTTTGGGGCTCTCGCTAGCTGCATTGCAGAACAGGAGGGGTTAAGCCCGGTCGAATTGGCTTCAAATAATGTGCAGGACTCGTCCATGAACAATACGTTCTGAAACCCACCGTCAACGCTCGCAAGCGAGAGGAGAGATCTGTGGGACAGGCAAAAAAAAAAAAGTAACGAAACTCTTCGACAGCGCCTCAAGAAGGAATCAAGTCAAACAAGCTCAACGACAGCTCACGGGCTAGCTGCTGCGCTGTGCTCACCGGAATCCAGCAATGATACGAGCGGTGTCGCTGCGTCACCACCGGGGTCAGAAGTCCCCAGGCAACGAAGCCCTGCACGTACTGCATCGCCACATCTGCCGTCGTGAACTCCAGCGGATCAATGTGCGGAGTGCACATTCGCAGCATCGAGTCGTACAGAAAAGCAAGGCGGCGCACCGTTAGCACGTGCGCCGAGGCCGTCAGCACGGCAGCTTTGTGGGACTGCCCTTTTGTCTCACGCAGGGCAGCCGTGCGCTCCTCAGCGTGCAGGCAGCCAAAGACTTGATGCTGCTTGCGCTTCGGCACGGCACCGCCGTAGAACGCGGCAAACGCGAGCAACACGGCGGAGTAGCCGATTCGGCGCAGGGCGGGCACGAGCGGGTCGTGCGCCGGTGCAGCGGTCGTCTCCCCGCCGCCCTCACTTCGGTGTTGACCCCACGCCGCGGCGAAGTGGCGGGCGTTGAGTTTTCTTTCCTCGGCAGCACCCGGCCCGGCCGCCGCGCACGACTCGAGCAGCAGCGGGGGGAGAAGTTGGTAGACGCGCTGCACGAGCAGTCGCACATCGCGGCTCACCACGGACGACCGCATCGGCTGCCGCGTGGCGTAGTAGGTGAAGGCTTCCAACACTACCCGATTTACGTCGTCCGAGCCGACGGTGATCAGCGGCGTCTGCGACGTCGTCACCGCACCTCCTGCCGCCGCTGCTGGCTCTTCTTCCTCCTCGGTGTCGGCGCACACGCGCCGTTCGTCTTCGTACTGCCGCAGCAGCCACTGCACGACGCTGTCCGGCTCTAGGCGCGCCACAAAGTGGAAGCGGAAGCAGTCCGCGAGGCGCAGCGGCAGCTCTGACACCATCCACAGCAGCACCGTGCGCGTCTGCGCGGCCGGGGAGCGTAGGCAGTGTGCGAGCCACAAGTTCATCTCCGCCACGTCGTAGTCGAGGAGATCGGCATCGTCGACAACAAGGTGCAGCTCCGACCCCTCGCCGTGCGCATCCAGCCACTGGATGAGCGACGCCCCAAACTCCAGCGGGGTGCATTCATAACTGAGCCGCCGGTGCCGAGCGTCGGGGTGCAGGCGCCGCATAATGAGGCGCAGCAGCTCATTGGAGGCACTTCTCGCCCCCACGTACTCCAGGCAGAAGGTGGGCCCTCCGCTGCCTTGGACCGCGGTGCGGTGTTGCGAGTTAAAGTAGCGCTCGCGGGCGACGAGGTAATTCAGCACGAGCGTTGTCTTCCCGCTGCTCGGTGGTCCTACGACGCATATGTAGCCGGAGCCGAAGAGGACACTGGCGTCCAACTCGTCACGAAGGTCCTCCATTACCTGTAGGGCATTCGTGGTTGTATGGGTATAAACGCAGCTGTAAGTTGGAGGTCTATGTAACAGGAAAAGAGCTTAGTTCTACTGCGTATTTGTCAAGAAACAGACGCAGCCATCGGATTAGACAGCTGCGGTTCTTGTGTGCGTATTTTCCGGCAGTCAATGGCAGTTTTGCGACTTAAATACGTCAGCCTTTGAATGGTAAGGTAAGAAAGGGAGGGGGGATGAGATAAGAGAGGCGATGGAGTACGTCAAGAGAGTACAGCAGAGACGACCAGAAAGAATAAGGTGGGTAAAGAGAGATCCTTGCACGGCATCGTTGCTCCATTGGCAGATTCACGGCGAAATGCGCTTGTTGGAAACCGTTTCCGCGGAAGAGGTATGCAGCGCCGTTCATTTCGTGCGCAAAACACGCCATGTCACGCTCTCACCCCCTTCTTCACTCTCTCTGAGCACTCGTTTCATCGCACCAAACGCAGAGGACAGAAATCGACATCAGCCGAATAAGAAGAGCCAACCTCTACCGCTGGCCAGTTTGGGAGCGTTAGTTCTTTTTCTGCTTAGGGGTGTGTTTGTGTGTAGTGCGCCTCAAAGCGGAAATCGCTTCACGAGCGTGACAGCAACACAAGAAAAAGCCAGTAAGAATTTGGTACCCTTCACTACTAGAGGGGCCACTGCACAACCAAAGGCACTCGTCCGTCAACTCACGACAAAAAAAAATAATAAAGCCTGTTTTTTTTGTTATTTACGGCATGTCCTTGTAAGCCTGCGTGTAGTTCCAACGATTTGTTTTGAAGTGCTTTCGTTTGCTAAACCGATTGCGCGCGTCAGCGGCGGCCTGGTGCGAGGGATGGAAGCGCTTGTCGCGTATGAAACGGTGTCGATACTTGTGTCCGCAGAACCAATGAGCAATGCAGTTCACATTGGTGGGCCTAAACAGCATCCAGTTCATTGGAGTGGGACGGAAGGCCATCCAGTTCACTGCGGTGGTGCGAAATAGCATCGTCCCGCCGCTTCTACGCTGCGTAGGCGTAGATGTGTATGAGTGTGAAAAGCGCTTCTTCCCATGCGTCGTTGCACGACGTGCGTGGTGAAGGTAGACGTTTGTTTGAGGCACCAGAAACACGGGTAGGCGAAGGGTATGGAAAGTGGAAGGGGTAAGAAGAAAAAAAAAACGCGGGGTCAAGAAAGCAGCTGTGGCGCGCTTCTGCGCTCGGGGTGCGATTGGGCACGTCATACAAGTGATTTGACTCACGGCTGCTCTGCCATTCAAATTCACGAACAGCTGGCGTGTGTCCGCATCGTGGAAAGTCAACGAAGTCCCGTGGATGAACTGAAAAGAGTTCTCCTTCAACCTCAAGCGAGAGAGAGAGTACCGCGGCGTTGTTAAAAAAAAAAGGACGAAGTACATGGTATTAAATGGTAGCGGTTTTTTTTTTCAAGTGTTGCTTTGTTAACAACTTCTCCGTAGATTCGGTGAGTAGCATTCTATTAATGGGAACAAGTCCCACGGCCTATGACAAGGAAGACAGATGCAAACACAGAAAAAGAAGAAGCCAAGCGTCCGGCCTTCTCTTGAGCTCATGCACGAATTCGTTTTCACGAAAGGGTGCATGAGACGTAGATGAAACGACAAAGGCGATGTGGCAGCAGTCGATGTGCGCTCGAAGAGAGTTCTGAGAATAAACGCAGCTCAAAATAAAAGTCTTCGTCATTGCTGCTTCATCATCTTCATGACACCCGCTACAAAAGCCTCCAAGTGCAAAATCGGCTTTGTGCCCAGTTTCATGTTGTGGTCGTATTTGGCGGCTAAGTGGATAAGCGCTGCTTGATGCTTCGGCGGCACCGCCAGCAGCAAACTATCTAGCAGCGTCTTCAATATTGTCTCGCCAGAGATGCATTGCGCCAGCAGATCGTAAAACTTCAGACGCACGTCATGCAGCTTCTTTGGGGTCTGCTCCGCTAATATGTCGTGCGATATCTCATCGAGAAAGAGCTTCCAGTCAGCTTGCGGGATAGCCGCCCCGTTGCCGCTCCAATCCACTTTCGTCATGGCGGACGCCTCCAACATGAGCAGCCCACGCCTCAAATTGCCATCCGAGCGCAGCGCCAGTGAATTCAAGAAAGCAGGCGACGGCATGGGCCGCGACTCGCCCTCGCACACGTGCTGCACCGCCAGCTTCAAGTTGTCCTTTGAGTGCGCCGCGACGCGAATGCCTAGACAACGCGACCGCAGCGGTGGAATAAGGCGAGAGGTGGAGTTGCAGATGAGAATGAGCCGGCACGTGTTCATGTACTTCTCCATGGTACGTCGGAGGGCGTGCTGGGCGCTGCGGCTCATCTTATCCACCTCATTCAGAACGACCACCTTGTACGGCACCGTCTTGGCGCAGTTGGCGGTGGTGTGTAGCGGCGCCGTCTGTGCGATCTCGCGGATCATCTGCATGACAATCACGCGGTCGTAGTTGCCAGCGTCGGAGGGGTTAATGTCAATGTGATGTGGCGAACTCAGCGTGGCGATGTCCACCACTTTGCTGTCAGACACCTGCACGCTCTTGTGCTCAAGGCGCACCGAGTACACACTGGGGCCATAAATTTCGTGCAGCACCGCCATGGCGCGCGTCTTCTTACCGCTGCCGGACGGGCCGTAGAAGAGGAGGTGCGGGAGGTCCTGTGCCTTGGCGAGGCGCCCGAGCACCTCGTTCAGCTCCGGGTACAACTCGACCTCCTTGAGCGTCTTAGGACGATAACGATCGACCCACAACATGATGTCAGCGGAAAGATCGATTGCTGTTTCCCGGCGACGGTAGAGCTGCGGTACCAGAAGCCGGAAACGTATGTCACCCGGTGTGGAGAAAAACAAATAAATATATATGTCAAACTTCCGAATACTATGCTTTCCCGTTAAATAAATAATAGATGCAAAAAAGGGGGAATTGGAAAAGATGAAAAGATGCACCTACAAAAAGACGCGTCGATACACGCATAAATTTACAGCTATAATGCGTTTTTCGGGCAGTGTGGCAGCTCCTCTTAGTAGGCAGAGGGTTCAGTGTTGTTGATTGAAATCTACTGCTCTTGCCAGAAGAGATGAATTCTGAGCCCTATTATTGTTTTTTCGTCCTGGGTAACAAAGGTAGTGTGGATCGTTTCGCACACATTACGTTTAGCGGCATGCAAGAGGCAAACAAAAAAAGAACCCCTCAAAAAAAAAGACGAAGTACGTTTGACAGGGGCGAACCTCCCAGCCCTAAAACGGTAACCAACGCGCCCGCCTGCGGCTGCATCGTATACAACTTCAAACCGCTTTTGCTGTCGCTATTCGCTCGCCATTCACGACGGGCATTAAACTAGACACGAAGACCTGCAACGCGCAAGCACGCACAACAATAAACCGTCAAAAAAATAAGAACCACGGCACGGGGATCACCATCCCTTGCTGATCATAAACGAGGAGGTGAGCTCAATACCGAGCCACACCGAGGCGTTGGCAGGGGCGGACCGCATGATGCACGCGGTGTAGCCCTTGTAAAAGCCGCGAATGCCGCCTGCCTTGTACGTCGCACGAATGACGTCAGGAATCGCCACCCGCGTCCGCGAGGCCTGCACGCGGGTTTTCACAAAGTCGCACGGGTAGTTGCTCGTCCAGAAGCACATCCCCGCCGCCATGCCGCTTAGCATCGGTACCAGCACCTCACGGCCGGTGTGCGTGGAGGCCAGACGGGAGTCCAGCAGGGCGGTGCGGGCCGTCTGGTAGCCCATGAAGTAGAAGGGAAGGCCGATGAGCCGGGACATGAGGGTGGGGGTGTACCCCGACAAGATGCCGCGGTAGCCCTCCGTCTGGATGATGCGACGAAGACACGATATCGGCCCGACGACCGTGGACGACTCGTGGCCGCCCTTGCCGAGCATCTGCAGCTGCACCTTCACCTTCTCCACCGGGGCCACCGTCAGGACGTACAGCGGGGCCGTCAGCTGGGCCGCCACGGCGGTGCGCCACAACGGCAGCGGCGTCTGGCGATCGTGGGTGTCGGGCGACATGTAGTTGCTCATCACCTGGTTGAGACTGAACAGCGTGAGGTTCTGGAAGCCGCAGAAGAGCAGGGGCGGTGTGACGCCGCGGTAGAAGCCGTGCAGGCCCTCCTCCCGCCACGTGTGCCGCGCGCAGGAGGAGATGGAGGGGAAGAGACCGTTCTGCACTCGCGACTTGATGGTATCGAAAGGGTGGCTGGTAGCGGCCTGCATAACCCCGCCGATGGTGCCGCCGATGAGGCGACGTAAGATGCGGTGGTAGTCTTCCACGGCGCCGGTGTGAACGGAGATGAGGGGGGCCGTTGGTGCCTGTTCATCTTCCACGGTAAACGCGGAAGGGGCGGTCATTTTTTGTTTTTTACTTTGTTATTATTTTTATCTTCAGCTGTCGAGCTCCTGTGCTCATAGAGAGGACGGGAGTGAAAGAGACGAGCAAAAGAGTCGGTAATGAACACAGTAGATGGGTAGGCTGTCGCACGGGCGTTCAAGAAGGAGACGATGCGCAGTGAAATAAGCGGTGCGGAAGAGAAAGGAAAGAAAGTGCCGGCGCAACGGAAAAGAAACGCTTCTCACGTTTTGGCGGGTGAAGGATTTTTATGTGGGGATAGCATCGTTTCCTTCCGCTTTGACAACACGATAAGCCTAAATAAGCGCCGCCTGTCGTTCAAAGAAGGAAGAAAACAAAGTTGTACGCAGGTAAGCACAGAAGTGTGGTGTGTGACTTCAATTTGCTATGTCAGCCCTTTAGTAATCAAGAGCCGGCAGGGTCGAGCCCTACGTTTGTTGACTACATTCAAGAGAAATATGTCCCCCGTGCTTTTTCTTCTGTTGTTCTTGTGGACTGTTCCTTGTTTTTTTTTTCCGAAGTGGTGGTGGAAGGAGCTAGGTAACGTATTAGCCGTCCACACGGGTTGGCGTGTCGTCAGCATCCATCTCCTCGCTCTCTAATATACATGACATCAACGGGTGCAGTAAAGAACTAAAAGGGAAAAAAAAAAAGCGAACGTCGCTCAAAAGGTGTAGTTTTACATTGCCTTGGAACACGAAAGTCGCAAGTAGTGGTGTTCCGGCACAACAACAACAACAAGAAAAGAGAATGAAACTCCCGAGAAGAGAAAAGCAACCGCACGTCGAGGAGGAGTGCGTCCCGCGAGCCGAAATTTCATTCTCTTTCTTGTTTGTTTTATGGAAGTGGCTTTCGCTTCACGAAGGTACGGCGACGGTAGAGGTCAGCGTGGTTGAGCATCTTGCGGCCCAGCGGTGAGAGGCACACGTCTTCAAATGCGAGGGTGGACATCGCACCGAAGAGAAGACGCAGGTTCGCCTTGCTACACGGGTCCAGCTGATTCATCGCCCGTGCGTTGTTCGCTTTCAAATGGCAGAGTGCATCCATCTCGTCAAGCGCCACGCGACCCGCAGAGTTGAGCGGGGAGAGGAGCTGGAACGCCTTTTGTGTGCCGCGTATCGGCTGCGGGTCGGCGCATAGGAATCCAAGCAGCACATACGGCTCGACCGTCTGGGTGGCGGAGTCGCAGAAGGTGCTCCAGAGAACGCGCGTGTACGCCTCCAGCGCGGTGTCGTCCAGGTAGCGATCGTAGAAGAAGGGCAGGTCAAAGAACTGCTCCTCTGTGAGAGGGGCAGCGCCAAGGTTGAGGCGGGTGTCGAGGAGATCCTGCAACGTCACCTCCGGCATGCCGCCACCCTTCGGCGTGGTCGTCGTCTTCCTCCCCTCCGCGGCGTGTAACGTGGACGGCGCTGGCATAATGGGCGATGCCGGAACCACCCAAAACAGCAGATGTACTACTAGATCTCTCCAATCAAGAAAGCCGGAAAGCAGCGGGTCGAAGGCGTGAAATACCTCCTCACCGTTTTTGAGCTCCATGTGGGCTGTGTCCAGACGTGTCGCCACGGCCTCCGCGTAGTCGCTCTCGCGTATCAGCACGGAAAAGTCAAAGCGGCTCAATTGGTAGTCTGGCGCTACGCAGCGGAACTGCTGAATAAGATCGAGCAGCCGTGCAGCTGTCAGCCCCGGGTGCAGCGTGAGCTGCGGGTCCCGCAGCTGCGACGACAGCGGCACGTCGGTAATGAAGCTGCGCCGCGCCACCGTGCCGCCCCTGCCGGCGCCTCTGCCGCCGGACGGGCTGAGGGACAACTCAGCCGACCCATGCAACGGGCGGGCATTGCCGTCGATGCCGCTCTCCGCGCCTGCAAAGGTGGTGCAGCCGAGGTGCATCTTTGGGCTCCGTCTCTCCGTCTCTACGCAGCTGCGCAGCACGTAGACCGCCGTGTTCACCGCTGCCGCCTCCTTCGACATCTGCGTCACGAGCGTCGACTCGAGATAGGCGCGACGCTGCTGGGCGTGCGTCTCGGCCTCGCGCAGCAGCGTCTGCACAAATGTCTGAATGGCAACCACGCGGCCCGTCGTGACGGTCTTCTCCGCCTCCATCACCTCCAGACACTTCGCCGTGACGGACAAAAAGTGCGCCGTCGCTGCGCCCCCCGCGTTGCCGGCGCCGCCACTGCCTCCGCCCCCCGCGTTGCCGCCGCCGCCACCGTTGCGTTTCTGCCCTCGCACCTGCGCGTCCAAGACGCCTTTCAGCTTATCCGTGACGGAGGTGACGCCGCTGAGCACGCCCTGCGCCGCATCTGCAAACTGCTCCTCCGCCGACTTCTCCGACTGCTCCTCGGCGGCTTTGCTGTGTGTCTTCTTGGACGCCGCGGCCCGCTTCTCCTTGCCGGGGCGGGAGCCGCTGTTGGCCGAGGCGGCCGACCCCTCGGCCGAGGCGGCGGTCATGTGTGCCGGGCGGTCCGCCGGGTTCACCGTAAACGCCGGCACGTCGATGTCCACCTCGTCAAATGCGAGCGGCTCGCCGGTGATGGTGCCGTAGAAGAAGGTGAAGAGGTGCAGGGCGAGCACGAAGCGGTCTGCCTCGCACTGCAACAGGCGGGTGAACTCCTGGCACACCAGCGTCTCCCACCCGGCGAGGAAGCTGGCCGGGTTGCAGAGCGTGTCGATGAGCCCTTTCGCCTCCGCGTCCCGCTGCTCAATGCAGTGGTGCAGCGCGTCGTACAAATTGTCTAAGAGGAGATGCAGCTCCGCCTTGCAGGCAGCCAGCGCACGCAGTTGGGCCGGCACGCCGTCGAGGCAGTTCTGGCAGCGCTGCAGGATTACCTGCTTGTCGTCGGGGCGGCTCCAGTAGGCCGCCACCTGCTCCTCCGCACCGTTGAAGTACACCAGCAACAGCTTGGTGAGGTGCGTGGCCCGCAGCCACATTGCACCGTACTCCTCCCCGTACTCCTCCGTAAAGTCAGACACGGCCCGCAAGATGACGCCGGCAGCCGGCGCACCAAAAGTCGGGATGAACCGGCCTGTGCCTTCCACAGGCGTCTGCAGCAGAGGCGGCAGCGGGGCTCCCTTTTCGTTGTAGATGGCAGCCAGCCGCACCCGCTCGCTCTCCCGATCGGCGATCTGCGCCTTCTCCGTCGCCTCCAGCGTTGCCAGCCGCTCCATCGAGGCCTCACGCGCCGCCAAGACCTCTTGGCTGATGCGGAAATTCGACACGTTCTGTCCCACCACTTGCAGCGCGTCCTGCTGCAGTTGCTCGAGCGCGCCGTCGCCAGCGAGCTCGTACACGCGCGCGAAGACGGAGCCGGCTGGCTGTCGGCTGAGCCATCGCTGCACCGCCGCCCACTCCTCCCGGTGGTGGAAGACGGCCTCGTACAGCTCCACAGAGGACATGTCCGGCCGACCCATGTTCACCACGTGCAGCAGCCGCTCCTTCGGCGGGGGGTTGTAGGTGAGGTGGTAGACCGCGCCCGTTTCCAAGTCGAGTCGCAAGCCGGCAAAGCGGCGGAACACTTCTTCAGGGGAGCACCGGATGTTCAGCACCCCAGAGAGGACAGTGGGCAGTGAGGCGAGTTCGGACGTTGCCTGTGCCACAAAGGCGCATTCCTTTTCTTGAGCTTCCTTTGTATCGTCCACCTCTGGCAGCTCCGCGGGGGGCAGCGCCGCGAGGTCAACTTTCTTCATCGGGCGTGCCTTAGGCTCCTGCTTCACGGGGGCGTCGCGCTCCGAGCTGAGTGGGCTCGCGAGACGCAGCACATCTGGAATATCCGCCAAAGCTGCAGCAACGGCGCTTGTCTCGCTCAACATACTCACTGAAGCCCGCACGTCTCCTTCAACTTTTTCGGTCTCAACCAAGTTCCACTGCCGCTTCAACGACGCATAGGGGTGCGTCGGCAGACTGCGGAAGCGCTGCGCGACCACCTTGTAGCTCTCTGCAGTGCGGAACACGCCTTCCAAGAGAAGTGCATCGTAGGGCAAGCTCACGCCGTCCGTCTGCAGTTCTTTAAGGTAGAGAAAGAGGAGCTCACTCACCGCCATCGCGCTGACCGCGCCACCAGATAGCAAGTCGTCGCGAATGCCTTGACCGCGCGTGATCCACTCTGCTGAAGTTCGACTGCCATTATCGCCCTCACCTCCCTCCACGTTCTCGGCACCGTGGTTGGCATCAAAATCCTGTGCAGCCTGTAGTGCCCGTCGCACCAGGCTCTCATCCGAAACGCAGAGAAGCCGATACTTCGCCCTCAAAAAATCGGTCAGCAACGTTTTGCCGCTGTACTTCGGTCCATCCACGACGAGAATCGGGAAAGGGCACAGGTGAAGCACGCTCGCCAGCGGTACCGCGATGTGATGCTGGGAGTAGCAGTACTGGAGGAGAGCCAAGATCGCCGCGCTGGTTTTGGCGTAGGGGCTGCCGTTGAAGATGTGCTGAAAGGCTTCTCGGGTGGCGGCGGGGGAGGATCGTAGCGGCTCCCCTTCGGCTGACGTAGGGGAAAGCAACGACGTGTCTGCGGCCAAGGCAACGAGCAGCTCGGTACCAGCGTGGTCCAGGCGAGACTCGTGCAACGTTGTGAGGCACTGCGACGTGCGGGACCAAATGTCGGCCACGGCGTCCTCCACCGCTTGCGTGCACATCGCACGCATCCGCGCAGCATGGCGCACATTCAACTCCCTCCACCGCGTCATGTCGCTCTCTTCCGTGACCTGCTGCTCCAACACCTCGCGCTGGCGTGTGTGCTCGAGGTAGTCATCCTCGCGGCGGGTATGGTTCTTCTGTGCCGCCTCGATGTCGAGTTGTCGGGTGATCGCGCGGTCACACACGTCAGCCCAGCACGCCGCGGTGGTGCGCAGCGTGTACATCATATTCTCCTCCGCGATGGAGTGACGAGAGATGTGGAAACGGACGTCGCTTAAGAAGCAGCTGTGCGCGTAGGCGTCTCGGGCCATAAATATCCGCTCCTGCTGCGCATTGCGCAGCGCGCGGCGCCGCGCACGGCTTTCGTTGTCCGCTTGGCGGGCACGGGCAATGGAGACCTGGTAGTCCTGCTCCATGGGCGTCTCTCTATCGCACAGAACGTGTTTTTTCTTTCTTTTTGCGCACCCTACAATAGGTGAAACGAAGCGTGACTGTCGCTGAATGCTCCGTAGAGAAGAAGAGAAAAGGGAGAAAGAAAGAGAGGATAAGATTCCTAACAAAAACGCGAAATATACCGCCTTTTTCTTGCCCTCTTTGCATATTTCAATGAAAACTCTCAACTTCACCGGACTTCCATCGTGTGCGCTCGCAAGCGCAGCGGCGTAGGATTGAGGGCGTTGCGCTTTCATATACAGTTGCAGTAGAGGCTGCAACAAGGGACTGGATCCTTTGCGACGCCAACGCACTGCGTCCCGCAACGTGTGTCACCTCCTCTTCAGATTTGTTGTCGTGCGTTCTCACAGAGTGGGCTGTTGCATAACAGGTCGGCTCGATGCCGACTCCGCTGTTCAAAGTGTTGTTGTTCTTTTAATGGCGATACCTGAACGAAAATGTTCCGCGGACGCCCCTGCCAGAAGACGACCACGATAAAGCTAGAACAGATGGGAGCACCACAGACACGAATGTGTGAAGACGACAGCGTCTAATACCCCATCACGAAACAGAGGAAAAGAAAGATGCCCTTCATGCCGTCCTACCTACAGGTTCTTACTCCACGGTTGCGCACCTTTTGGGGCCGGCTTCACAACGTTGATGCGGCGCATCGCCTTGTTGTACTCGTTGTACGACTTGAAGAAATTTAAGACGGGGTGGCGAATCTGCCGCCACTGCAGGCGACCCTGCCGCCACAATCGCAAGTCCACCGTCATTCGCTTGCAGGACGGGTGGAACAAGTAAGCGAAGAGCAGCGGCGTGACGTAGCGACACGTGTCGGAGATGAACGCCCAGGCCCAGTTCTCGCCGGTGAAGACCGCCTCAGCCTTCATAATTCGCTGCTCCACCACAAAGTAGGCCGTGCCCTGGCGCGACGGGTCATCGACAAATGTGTTTCGCGCAGCTCCCACCACCTGCAAGGCGTGCTGGATCTCCTGCACGTCATCGATCTGCGTCTCCATTACTCGCTTCTGCCGTGAGTCATACACGCGTTTCTGCACGCCGTACATCACCCGATCCGAGTACCGTTGGCGCTTGTAGTATTTCGGAAACACCATCGTTCTGGCGCAGCGGTAGAAGCCGTAGAGGTGGACCAGCGCGATCGGGTAGCAGAGGTAGGGTACGAGCATGGAGTACACAAAGGCGCGAACAGGCGGAATGACCATGCCAAAGTCGATGTGCCCCAGGCGTTCACGTGTGCGACTGCGTGCGTGCAGCGGCTGCATCCAAAGGTCCGTCAGCAGGAGTCCGTGCAGTGTCCGGCTGCTCCCACCAGTAGCCGCCCCCTTCCACGGTGGCGGCGTGCTCGTCCGCTCCGGGAAGTGCGACGCAACGGACGACGCAACGGACGACGAGCTGGACGCCATGAGCACACGTCTCTGGGGAGTGGGTGCGTGTTGGGGTGTTCTAGGGGGGGGGGGGAATAGAGAGCGTTTTTTCCCCCGCGAAGAAGATCAACAAGTGCAACGGAGAAAAACGAAAGGATCATTTTTTTTTAAGCACGAGGAAAGGAAGATGTGAGTAAAATCGCGTTGGGCGCAGCGTTACACCGCTTTGTCCCTCTTGCGAAGAGAAGGAGACTTGTAACCAAAATCCGTTGCGCCTTGGGAAACCACTTTCCACTCGGCAGCGGCAGCGGCAGCAGCAGCAGCAGCGAATTCTGGAATTTGAAAAAAGAGTGTGTCTACACTCCACACCATCCGCCTATAGCACCTCGTGTTACGCTACGCAATCTCGCGCTTTGTGTGTTGCGTTGTCGTCCGCGCGTACACATTTTCTGGACGTCTCAGCGGGGGGTCGCCAGCAGCAGCGACACCGGCTTCCACAGTGTTTCTCAAGATGTGTATACTCACGTGTTTCGGTAATATCACTGAACCAAAAGTAGAGCGAAAGCAACGTGTGCGCGCACACTTCGCTGCGCGGCGAGAAATCAGTAGCACCTCACAGCAGGAAGTAGCCGTGTCGCCCCAAGAGCGTTAACGATAGAAATACGAAGTCCACAATAGTATAGTAAACGGGAGGTAAACTTGAAAAAAGAAAAAAGAAACACAGAACGTTTCAAGGCTACCGTCGCTCCCATACAGCCCTTTTAGGCGTTCAGTTAATTGTGCCACTTCGCGCCGGTGTTCTTCGCCATGAAAGCGTACATGTCCGACGTCTCCTCTACAATCTTGCTAGTCGGCTTGCCAAAGCCGTGGCCGGCTGCCACCTCCACGCGAGCCAAAAAGGGTCCGCCAAGCTCCGGGTTTGTGTGCTGCAGCGTCGCGATGTACTTGAGGGAGTGCAGCGGCACCACGCGGTCGTCGTGGTCGCCCGTCACGACCAGAATCGCCGGGTACTTCACGCCTTCCCGCACGTTGTGAAGGGGGCTGTACTTCTCCACGACCTTGAAGTCCTCTTCCTTGTCCGGGTCACCGTAATCGGAGATCCACGCGTGGCCGATGGTGAACTTGTGGAACTTGTACACGTCCAGCACGCCCACCTGGCACACCACACAGGCGAACTCTTCAGGGGCCTGGTTGGCGCAGGCAGCGACGAGGAGACCGCCGTTCGAGCCGCCCATGATGGCTGTCGTGGCGGGCGAGCCGATGCCGTTCGCGTGCAAGTACTTTGCCGCGGCAATGAAGTCCGTAAAGCAGTTCTGCTTGTTCGCCCGGCGACCGGCATCGTGCCAGGATTGCCCATACTCGCCACCGCCGCGGATGTTGGGGACAGCCAGCACGCCGCCGAGGTTCTGCAGGAAGACGATGCGGGACGGACTGAAGCTCGGCGTCAGCGAGATGCCGAAGCCACCGTAGCCGTAGAGCAGCACGGGCGAGCTGGCGGACAAGTTGCCCTTCTTGTACACAACGAACATGGGGATCTTCGTGCCGTCAACGGAGGTGTAGAAGCGCTGCTCCGTCACGTAGTCGTCGGCGTTGAGGCCGTCCACGGTGTCGTCCTTGTAGATGGCCAGCGAGCCCGGCGGGTCGTTGATGTCCATCACAAAGGAGCGGCCCGGCAGCATAAAGGAGGAGATCTTAAACGACACGAAGTCCTTGTGGTAGTTGGCGAAGAAGGAGGTGACGGTGCCAACAGGGAGGTCCAGCTTCGTCATGTCGGCGCTGCTGCTGTGCAGTTTACGGAAGTACATGACGTCCTTCACGTCCTCCATGTACACCAACAGCAGCGTGTCCTTCACCAGGGCGGCAATGTTCAGCACCGAATCCTTCTCCGCCACGACGTCCGTCTCGGCGCCGGTGTCTAGGTCCATCGACACCACCTTCCTGCGCGGCGCGTCCTTCGTGCTGGTGAAATAAAAAGTGGTGCCTTCGTTGCCCAGATAGCGGTACTCGCCGACGAAGGTGCTCACCGCTTTCTTGAAGGCCAGCGGCTCCTTCAGCTCCGCCACGGTGGTCGGCAACTTCGCGATCCAGACGAGGTTGTGCGGCTCGCAGCCGTCCATGACGCTGACCACCAGGTACTCGTGGTCGTCCGTCACTTCGGCGGAAAAGTTCCAGCCGGGGTGCTCGGGAACACGCAGCACCTCCACGTCCTCGGACTGCGGAGTGCCGACCTTGTGGAAGCACACGCACTGGTTCTGTGCCGAGTCCGTCTCTGCACCTTGGTCAGCGCCTTCCGCCAGCTCGGGGAAGCGCTCGTAGAAGAAGCCGTCGTTCCCCCACCAGGAGATGTCGGAGAACTTCGCCCAGTTAAGCTTGTCTGGTAGTTGCTCGCCCGTCTTCACGTGACGCACATGGATGTACTGCCAGTCGCTGCCTTTGTCGCTCAGGCTGTAGGCAAAGAGCTCCTCGTTCTTGCTCCAGCCGTGCGACTTGAGCGCCGTGGTGCCGTCGGCACTGAGCGTGTTGGGGTCGAGAAACACAGAGGGCTTCTTGTCATCCAGGGAGTCCGCCTGCATAATCACACTTTGGTTCTGCAGACCGGTGTTGTAGTGGAAGTAGTACTTGCCGGCGTGCAGACTTGGGTTGCCCGTGCGAGCGTAGTTCAGCATGGCCGTCACGCGCTCCACCATCTTGGCGCGGATGCCTTGTGACGATTTCATGTAATTAGCAAACGCGTCGTTCTGCTGGCGCACAAATTCGTTCGTTTCGGGGTTGGACGGATCCTCCAGGTAGTCGTAGGGCTCGGGGATGGTGTGGCTGTGCAGCTGGTACGACACCGCAGCACGGCGGGCAATGGGGTAAAGAGATTTCATGTCGGCTCGAGGCACGCGTCCAGAGTAATCGAATTAAAGTGGCAACGACAATAATACTACCGAAGAATTGCGCAGTGATGTTCGATCGGAACGAGAATAATATGAATAGTAATAGTGATAAAGAACAGGCAGCACGTCCCTGATTGGAGAGAGAGGAAGCAAAAACAAAAAAGGACTACGTCACAACAGCAACGATGCAGCGACGCACCGCACGCAGAAACGTAAAGACGTGGGGAGAAGGAGCGAGCGCACAAGTACAGAAATCCGCCAGTTCAACGACAACAACAAAATTTAATAATAACGTTGAAGTGAATGGAAGACTCTCGTTTAGTGGGATGCAGCAGCGCACAAAGAACTGTGGCGATGACCTCACCGCCACGGAAGAACTCAGAGGAGACGGAGACACCAGCACACACACATACACACCCAATACCTGAATGAAGGAGGCCGCATCTGTTTAAAAAAAAAAGAGAGAAAGAGATACATCTCCACGCACGATTGCACGGCTACTAGTCAGTTAAACGCCGCAGCTGAATGTGAAACCATCACCGCGAGCTAACGTACATGACTCCTGAACAGGTACTTGTGTGTGTGTATGTGTGTGCTTATGCGTGTTTGACTGTCGCAACCACCTTTTCGCGTCTTATATATCAATATATCGCACAGCATGCAAACATATCGATGTTTATATGTGTGTTTTTGTGTATTTACTACTGAACTGCCTACTACAAAACCCTAAAAGAAAGGAAAGAAGAATTGGTTTGCCTCTCCGCTGTTCAGATTCCTTTCCTGGCAATGGTGGAGGCGAAAAGACCCATCGATGAGGAGGCAAAGGGCCACCAGAAAATGAGGAGGCGGAAAAGGGACTCCGCAAAGGTGGTGTCGTTGCTGCGATCTACGTCACCTGGCACACCGTTTCCTTCCCCAAACAACCTGCTGTAAAGGGGTGTTCTCTCGCCAGCTGCTCATTGTCTCGTGCGGCTTCGCCGCTTCCCGAAAACATGCGAACACGCGGAGGAAAAGACAGATGAGAGGAGAACGTCAACACTCACGAGAAGCGTGGTTGAGTCGGCGAAGATTTGAGAGGGAGAGAGCGAGAGGGACGCGCACGCACACACGATGCCCTCTTCACGATAAGCCAATAATAACAAGAACTCTCCCCTTCCGTCACTTCGATGTCGTCCCTTCACGCCTTTTCCCCAACCAAGGTGACTCCAAACGGAGACAGAGCAAAACCTCTCAGACGTCGCGGTGGACACGCAAACCACGCACATGCTTAGACGCCCGTCTTTAGCTCCTCGGCGTCGTACTGCGCGAGGCTTTCCAGGTACTTGTGAAGCACCTCCGTCTCGATGTTGTCCTCCCAGGTGGTCTTGGACAGACGGGGTGCCGGGATCGTCGTGTAGTCCGCATCCCCGGACGACTGCGACTCCTTCTCGCGGCCGACCGCCTCGTTCACGTAGGTGCCCTGCACATCCACGGCGAAGCCGTCAACGATGGAGCGGTCGACGATGACCTTCAGCACCAGCGAGTAGCCCGCAAGCTCCCTGTTGTCCTTCACCACCTTTTCCGCGACCTTCTTCGCTTGCTCCTGCAGGGCGCGGTCGCCCTCCCTACCCGGAGCCACGTAAACCTTCGCCGCCACGCGCTTCATCTTGGCGTTCGCGTACGTCTCGTACACGTCCGCGACGTCGGGCAGCAGCTCCAGCATACCGTTGCTCTGCATCCACTCCAGCGTGAACACCATCGGGGCGGAGAGAGACTGGAAGTCCTTCACCTCGCTCACGACCACCGTGCGCTCCCAGAACACGGGCAGCTTCGGGATGGCCGCCACGATGGTCTGGAAGTCCTTCAGCACGACGTCGAGCTGGTTCTTCGGCTCCGCAGCTTTGTAGAGGAACTTCGCGAAGGTGACGGAGTCGCTCGGCACGATGTTCACCGGGTACTGCGCACGCTCGAAGTCGCTAGCGTAGAGCTTCTTGAGCTCCTCCGACGGGGTGTAGAAGCGGGCGGCTGCGAGGGCCGGCACGCAGGCGGCAAGACGGCGGAACATTTCGCTGCAAACAAAGTTTTCTCTACGTGCGTGTGTCTGAGAGAGACGAGAGAAGAGCGAGAAGAGAGGGGGCAAAAGCAACGAATAGTTGTGCTTTAATTCAACGACTCTTCCGATAAAAATAAGTACGTGTGTGCGTGTGAGTGTGTGTGTGTGTGGGTGGGTGTTCGTGCCGTTGACCAAAGGAAGAGGGGAGATTGAAAAGAGTTGATAGTCATAAAGCGGTGGGCAGCGATGTGCGAAGAAGACAAACGACTGCCAGGATGCACGTGCGTCAAAGCACTACGGCCTCACAAAGTCATGGGTCTCACCGCGCATGAGACAAAAGCAGAAAGCGAGTCGTTCTGCTACACAGCAACGTGGAGAAATGGACGCCTACAGATCGTTCGGCGAACGCTCCCTTCGAAGCGGCCATGCCACACACCCGCTTAACATCGCATCGTGTCTTTGGGACTACTCAAGTTCATTCTCCGTTTTGATGGAGATGGTGCCGATAGAGACAGAGAGATAGATGCAAAAACAACGAAGACAACAACTCGCCCAACTCAACCACTACACACAAACAGAAAACATTCTCGGTAAGGAGAGAAATAGAAATATATTTAAAAAAACGAGAACGTCAGAATGACAAAGGAGTGTTAAAGAGAGGTAGAACGAGTAACAGCGTATGGAAACAAAATCGCGACGGAACGCAACACCCCTCCGTCGCCTCCCCTCTCTTCCCTTCCCTCACCAACAACCACGCGCATGGTAGAGGAGTGAGCGGTAGAGAAAGTACGTCAACAGCAACAACAAAATCAAGAAAAGAACGCGAGCGTCGAGAGGGAAAACTGCGCGTCGCAAGGAGACGTGGCGCGGGCGCCTGTGGCGACTCTTCACAACCGATTACGTCTAGGAAAAAAGATCATCCAAGTGAACGGTGGTGGTCGGCTTTGCGGACGCCGATGGGACAGGCGGCGCGGGTGCGGGTGGGGGTGGGGCGGCGTTGGCGTTGCCGACCCCACGAAACAAATCGTCGATGCCCGACGTGGGCGACGGCGCCGGCGCCGCGGAGGACGACCACGCGGATGCGGGGGCGGTGGGGGAGGGGGCGGGCGGGAGGGAGCTGAATAAGTCACCCAGCGGGTCCACCCCACGCGCGCCAGCCGCGGCGGCCGTGTCGTGACGAGCGCCGCCGCCGTCGCCGGCGAACTCGAAGAGGTCGTTGCCACCGGCTGGTGCGGCGCTGCGATCCGGTGCGCCCGCCTGCGGTCCCATAGGCGGCGTCGGCGGCAGCTCGGCGACGTCGTCCTCCTCGGTGTCCTCCTCATCTAACTCCACGTCCGCCAGGCCGTAGGGCGGGAGGAAGGACTGGTACGGCCGGGCGAAGACCACCGCGGCGGTGTTCAACGACTTCTTGAGGTCGGCCATCGTCATGGCGTCGCTGAAGGTGCGGTCGACGTTCACGGGAACCACCTGCCCATGCACGACCTTCTTCATCTGCTCCACCGTGATGCCCTTCGACAGCAGCCGCCAGTAGGCAAAGGCGCGGTCCCGCACATCGGGATCGTCGCTGCGGGTCGTGACGGTCTCCAATACGCGGTTGAGCTGCGGCTCCATCAGCTGCGGCTCGCGCAGAAACATCTTCACCACGGCGCTGATAATGGCGAGCTGCACGCGCTGCTCGTGCTCCATCACCGTGTCCACAAAGCGCCGCATTATTTCCTTTCCATTGTCCACAAAGTCGCAGTACTCGCCCAGCATCCACAGCAGCGACACCTTGGCCTCCTCTTCGACCACCTCATGCGCGCTGTACTCCGCGACGAGGGCGTCCAGCATGAGCAACTCCGGGTACGCCCGCACGATGTCCTTCGCAGCAGTCACGACGTTCGGCAGCAGTTCGGGTCGCCGCTCCACCAGCTGCATCAGCAAGTTCGCGCAATCTGGTGCCACCGAGGCCATCTTAATCGCCAGGAACGCGATGGCCCGCACGACTTCCACCAGAAAGACCATATCCACCTCAGACGTGTACTCCGCGAGCTCCTTCACGATTTCCGGCGCGGAGGTCGGCGTGGCCAGCTTCAGCAGCAGACGCAGCTTCTCCAGCTTTACGTAGGGTGGGTCGCTGTAGCGCACGTAGAAGGCGTCCAAATTTGTGCGGAGCAGATTGGGGAAAACTACTAGCAAGGCGTGGATGTTCTTGCACACCACGTACTGCGTTTCGGGGTCTCGCTTCGCCAGAGTAAGGAGGGCCGTATTGACGCGCACGGTGCTGCGCTCGATCAGCTCCTGTGAGCAGCGATTGGCAAGGTTCGCCACTACTTTGATAGCACCCATCACCACCGCTGGGTTTTGATGGCTCATCCGCGGCAGCACACGCGTCAGGAGCGTCTCGGCGCTTTCCTGGTCGCTCGGACGCTGCGCCGCCAGCAGGTCCAGAATAAACCCTTGTCCCCATTCGTTGCACTCCGGCAGGTGGTACACGAGCCGATTCACCCATTCGCTGTCACTGTCGACCTTCTCACTGCCGTAGTCGTTCACCTCGGCCACCACCGCCGCCGCGTTGGACGCGACCATCGGGTTGTTGTCGTTCAGCAGTCCTATCAAGTCCTTCTTGAACTCCTGCGAGTAGAAGAGGTTCATGTCGTGGTGGAAGAGCTTGCCGATGCCGAGGGCAGCCGTCTTGCGCACGTATGGGTCCGGGTCGTTCACGGCGCGGTGCAGCAGCTCGAGCGTGTATTCGAGGACGGACGTGACACGGATGCACATCATCGTCCGCACGGCCAGCGCACGCACCACCGGGGAGGCGTTGGTGGTGTCCTGCAGAAAGGTGTTGACGGCTAGCAGGGCCTTGTCCGGCTGCAGGCGAGCGGTGCTCAGCACGTACAAGTAGACGAGCTTCTTCAGTTCCAGGTCCGTCGACGGACCGAGCTTGACGACGTCCACAAAGAGGTAGCTCACATCCCGGCCCATCGTCATATTCGCAATGATGCGCTTCACCGCGGCCTTTTTGCGGTAGTCATCGGTGCCGTTCAAATCGCTGCGCAGTTCTGCGATTTCGCCACGGTGGGTCTGCGCGAAGTACTTGGAGCCGGTTTTCGTGTCCTCCAACTTGCGCTGGATTTTCTCGCGCGCTTTCCGAAGAAAACTTTCCATTTTGTTTTCCTTCTTCACCGATGCAAAAAAAAAGGAGCAAATTGAAAGAAAAAGGAGAAAAAGAAGCGGAAGGAAGAAGAAGAAAACAGGCAAAACAACAGGAAGCGTAGAAGAATGGAGGAGTGAAGGAGGTGGAGGGGAGAGCGGTGCAATTTCACGACAGGTTCTGCGTAAGGTTAAGGATGATGAGCGTCTTCCTTCATCACTGAAGCGCAGACCCAACGCATAGACCGGTCTTTCTTTTTCGTGCCACCGCATTTTCATCGCTTTTATGCCGTCAAAACCGCGGACAACGGATTCAAAATTGCCTAAGTGCACCACACCGTTGTCGAGAGCCCGCATCCCTTTAACTGAAGCGCCGCAGAGATGGCGAAAGCACGACTGCAGGCTGAGCAAGCCGTTGCGGCTGTTCGAGCTGTCGCCCCCAGTCTCTTATTAGTACTCTTGTGTGTGTACGATTGCGGTGTTGCTTGCATAGAAGCCCACTGGAAAAGACAAGCACTGGAAATTTAAAAAAAAAAGAAAAAAACGAGAAAAAATGAAGACCGAAATTTTTTGAAAGGAATCGAAATGAGGATCGATTAGGTAACGCAAAATAATGTCGCGCAGACGCTTGTGGGATGTTATTGATGTGTAATAACACGCACAACAGAAACACACAAGCAATGCGTTACATGGAAGTTAACATATATATATGTTAACAAAGAGAGAAAGAAAGAAGAAGAAAAAGAGATGACCATGTTAAAGGGTCTTTAAGAGCTGGTCACGCTCTCTTCTTGGGTCTCAACGAGCCGCAAAAGCGTGGAAAGAAACGATCGATGGACGGGGAACGGGTACGGTACTGAATTGATAAAAACGAGAAAAGGAGAAAACGAAAAAGAGTGTAGCACACGGTGTGTGCGGAGGCCGAATACAATCGAGACTTTGCAGACAGTCGAGTGGGTGGGTCACAAAAAGAAGAATATAATAATGATGATAATGATAAAAAGAAAAGAGACCCTTCGCCGCATACGCTTCAACACGAAGCGACCGCCATAACTGGAGGAAGTCCCCAGTAAAACAAGGTCGATGTAACGTACTCGACAATGTAATAGATAAAAACAAGAGAGACGAAGGAAAAAATAAGATTTGTTAATGAATCGCGCTACAGCGCGCTGTGACCGTTTTGCGGGTGTTTTTATAACCTTTTGAATCATGTACCTCTCTTTCCCCGTCGTGTTCACTGCGATCACTCCATCGCTGCCTTCCTCGCTACCTTCCACCGCAGAATACGCGCTCAAATTTTGTGTTTCGTACCCTGGTGGACGTATCGTAACAGAGAGGGAGAAAAAGAGAAGGTTTTTCAATAGAGAGTGCATACGCATGTGTAGATACCAACCTGAAAACCAGGAGGGGAGAGAAAAATATATATATATATATATATATATATAATCAAGAAAAGCTTGAATCAAGAGAAGAAAAAAAAAGGCGCGTCGACGGTGCATAAGTGTCTTTGAGAACGAACAAGATAGAAATATATCAGTAAAAGAAGAGGAA
Organism: Leptomonas pyrrhocoris; assembly: GCF_001293395.1. Taxonomy (NCBI): domain Eukaryota; phylum Euglenozoa; class Kinetoplastea; order Trypanosomatida; family Trypanosomatidae; genus Leptomonas; species Leptomonas pyrrhocoris. Next base: position 1,374,476 of record NW_015438362.1, read on the forward strand.
GTACTGGAACACGTTCCGCTACTTCAACGACAACTGAGAAGCATTGAGGAGTGCCTACTTACAGCCTCCCGCACCGGTCCCGAATGCTCAACTCGGGGCCTGCAGACAACGACAATCCGACGACACCGAAAAAACAACGAGCAAAAAAATCTTACAGAGGAAAGAAAAGAAGCAAAAACAGTAAGAAGACACGCATCCCATTAGAAGGGAGAAAAGAGAGAGAACAGAATTGTGAGAGTCAAGCAAACAAACGAAAAACTGGACGGGGATATCTTTCAACTCCTTTTAGTTGTGGGTTTGGCATCCAACGCTGTAAGGCGCGGCGACACGCACAGGAGTAAAAGAAAGGTCAAAGAAAATCAAGTAAGTAAAATAACAGGCGCGAAATCGGCTGAACCGTTATAAGGTGATTTGCCGAAGGTGCGCAGAACAACAAAAAAAAGACAAAAAGGGAGGAGAAAATGCCGCTGAATTGCTGCGTTGAAAGGTGCGAGAAAAATAAAAGTTAAACAGAAAGACACTGTGTTGCCGCGAGCGCGCATACGTATATGTACATCGAGAGACGAAAAAGAAAATCCATTTGAGATGTCAAAAACGACAGACACACAGCTGGGTAGGCCCAACACGAAGCACGCAGAGGCCCGCATAGAGATCGAGCTTACCATAAATAAATAAATATATGTAGTGGAAAAAAAAATCAGTACACGTGACCTTAAATCTATTTAGAAGAGTAAATGGTAGAGTAGGGAAACACAAAAGATAAGGAAGAGGTCGAACACCACATGGCTCCGCTACGAGAAAAGAAGAAACACAAACCACAAACGTCGCAAATATGAAAAAAGAGGCGGGAAAATGCTACAATGAAAAGGCGAGCTGTTTACAAATGTCTCACTCAATTGATGACGCCAGATCGAGGAAAGCCCAGCATAAACCTCATCATTGTTTTCGGTCCGTTTATTCAGAGAGGATAGAAGACGAGAATAAGAGCAAAGAAAGAAGCATCACGGGGGAAGCTTTATATTCTGCGACGTTGGCGTTGTTCGGGTTGATTCTCTCCTTTCGCCACCAGCCACGTTGTTCCACCACGGGGCGCAGACAGCGAAGACCTTTTTTTTTTTTGAACAGTCCACGTTTGCACACAAGCACCCACAAAATGATAAAAACAGCAATAATCAAACTACAATACAAAATCAGACTATAATAAGAAGTCAGTAAGTTAAGAAGAAGAAAAAAGAAATATATTGGGAAGACGAAAAGAAGAGAAAATGCTAAAGGGAGAGGGGGAGGGGGGAGGGGGAGAGGGGAGGGGGAGAGAGTCGCCGCAGAGGGAACTACCAACGCAGAGCTACAATTGCGACAAGAGAGAGGGGAATAGAACAAGAAAACAAACAGGACAAACAGTGAGATCAACACAAGAAAAAAAAAGGCAAGAAAAGAAAAGTAAACGGAAACAGTCGATAAAAGGAAAACGAAAAGAAAGAAAAAAGAAAAATAGGCAACCGACCACCGACCACCAGGGAACGCAGCATATTTTTCTCTTTTGCGTGTGTTTACTGGTTTGAATGCGAGCGTGTTGTGTCGAACTCTGTGTGTGCGTCGTCCACAAGCACACCCACTGGGACAGGAAAACGTAAGCTAGAAACAGCCATTCCCGTCCCGTCGGAGGGAATCAAACAAACAAACAAAAAAATGGTGGTTCAATTTCAGGCTGAGAAAACTTTTTGAAAAAAAAGGTTCTGCACTTTTGTTGTTGTTGTTTTGTTCACTCTTTGTCACAACTACCCGAAAAGCACTTCAAGACGGAATAAAGAATTTAAATAAATAAACACACAACGCTAAGGCAATAAAATTATTATTGTATTTACTTGACACAGCGTGATGGAACACAAATGTCGAACCCCCCAGCGCCAACCAATGGAAAGCTCTTCACAATAAACAAAAGGTACATGTTGCGTCGCGCCTTCGGCTCAGTGCACCCTCCACGGTAAACCTATTTTGTTGTTGTTGCTTAGCTTACCTACGCACGCCTCGCACACTTCGATCAACACTGCTTCCATTCATCTGGGAGATCCAACATAGGTGTGTACATTCAAGCACACAGAAAGCTTTGAATCATCAGCACTGTGTCTCCAAAACACACACACACACACACACACACACACTCACGTGCTCACTGCTACTACCATTACATTCGACGCATCTTTCAGTACGAAAAGGGAGACAAAGAAAAGGCAGCGGCATTCGAACGCCGGGGGAAAGAAGCACCGCTGATCGCCACGGGCTTGCTAATATGATAGAGTGGGGGATGAAATGAGAACAAGAACACAAGAAAAAGACGGGTATGAAACATCGATAGCAAAACACCGACTCCCCTCACAAACTCCCGGCGGGGAGGAGGGGAGGAGGGGAGAAGGCAAAGAGAAAACAAAACACGTGAGGATGTGTAGACAGCATCAGAAAACTAAATCGTACGTTGCCTCTTTTTTTTTGTCTCTGCTTCTTTTCCAATTAAGATGCACGTTCGAATTACAGAAAGTAGTACACACTTTTCAGATAACCAAATGACAAAAACCGTCTCCGACGTTTAAGTTTCAAAGGTGGAGGTTATGAGAAAGAGAAAGTAGGTGGAAAGAAAGCGACACGTAAAAGCGAACGCGGCGTGCTACAAGCCATCGTCCCACGGTGCGAACGGAGGGAATCACCAGGGTAAGGTGCACAACAAGAAAAGAAAAAAAACGATCAAGGTGGAAGCGCGAACCGTCAAGTGACAACACAAAAAACGACCAAGAGAGAAAAAAAACACACAAATGTATATATGGAAAGCCTTGAAACGATTAATCCGTTCGATTGTATATCTCAGTGCCCTCACCAAACCCGACACGTTGCATGAGCAACTCAACACCTGGTCATGTGTTCCTGTGTTGAACGGTAAAAGAAACAACATCGTTGTGGGAGCGATTTCATTCTAACGTTCAGAAGAGGTGCCGCACCTCGATATTTTCTCCCTGCTTTCACATCACACCCCATTCTGGGGATCGATAGGGAGAGGAAAAGCATTATTAAAATATAAAAGAGCGAGACAAACCAGGCGAGCTGTGAAGACACACGTTTTTAACAGGAAACCTTGGAAGCACGCATAAGGAAGGACACAGTATCTCCTTCTGTTTTTTCTTCTTTTTCTTTTTAATGAAGCGAATTCGTTTGAGGTGGTCGTTAAAGAAAAGAACGGGTTCTGAAGAAAACAAAAAAAAGGTGTCAGCAACTCATGAGTTGACCTCCAACCCTTTAGCAAGAAAAGAAAAACACAACGAGGAGCATGTTCGCACGTTTTGCTTAACGCGTAAAAACGTAGAAAAAGTACAGAAGAAGAAACGGCTCGTAATACACAAAACTGTGTGTGAACACACACAAGCAAGGCTTCAAAAAAAAAAAGGAGAAAGAAAAAAACGGCGCGAAGACAGAAGAAAGAAAAAGCTTGAGAGAAAAATACCACACAATCTGAAAGTCATCGGTTCACCCTAAGCGAAAGAATCTTGACCTCAATAGCGAGTGCAACCCTCACATGGTTGAAGGAACAAAGACGACGATTGCTTCGAAAAGACGCACAGCAGCAACGTTGCCATTTTTCTTCCCATGTCCGCAATGACGCGTTAGGGATCATTTTTTGTGTGTTGTGCTCCATAGAGGGCGTTGAAGGGGAAAACGAAACTGAGGAATACTATTGAAAAGGGAGACGGCCAGAGTGAATGACAGCGGGGACTTCAAAAAGCTGCGGTTTTTCCTTTGAGAAGTTAACTATATTTAGGAAAGCAGAAGAGCAGAAAACAAAATCGAAGAGAGCGCGCTTGATGGAACAACAGACGGCGCAAAAAACGAAAAAGAACTCAGTAGAACGAAACGGAAAAGAAAAGAGCGTAAACGATTATTATGAGGTAAAGGTGCAAAACAGACACCTTCACAAACGATGCAGCCGTAGTAGTCCATTTGTTCTTCGTTCACTCTCTCTCTCCCAACAAGGGCGCAGCCGAATCGGAAGAGAAAAGATGAAGTTAATTAAACAACAAGAGTAATATAATAATAAAAGAAAGAAGTGAAAAGGCTAATGAGTAAAACGACACGTTTTTTTCAAACGCATACGCGGACACCGAAGAGGCAACCCATGAAAATGCACACCACCTCTCAAAGCGTTGTCAGCGACACCAACGCCCTATTCTTCTTTTAATTGGAAGGCATTTCCGTACCGTTCCATAGGCGAAAATGGCGTTGCTGGCCATGGTTGAATTACTCAAACAACATCCAGAAGAAAAAAAAATGAAAGGAAGGGAAAAGCAAAGTGGGTGGACACAGGCGGCAGAGTAACGTTCGTTGCAGTAAAAACCTCTATCCTGTTGTGCTACAGATACCTCCGCGGTCATGTCCCGGTTTATTACGATCACCCTCTTTTGCTTTTCCTGGTGAAAGTGTGTAGGCATGTGCAGAAATTACCCTTATTTAGTTCTTCTCCACATGGAAAATGCACACCATCACTTTTCCTTTCTTTCTCTCTATGCTGTCGTGCACAGACGACCTACGCGGTCTTCGCGCCTCGTCGCGCATCCATTCTGCACGCAAGACACGCAAAAAGAAGAAAAGATTGAAACAACAAAAAAAGTGCTGTGGCCGCGTCCGAGCCGCACACGCGCGTCCTCGGAGCAAGCCGATGGGTACAGAGACGCTACGGAGCATCTCGTAAACACAGCCTGCCGGGCTCACTCAAGGATTGAGTGTTGTCGTGGTGGTTGTTTTGTGGCCGCAGTCCTCTTTTTCCACTTCGGCCCGTTCTCGGACAAAAGAGACGAAACATGAAACGCAGCGGCACACCATCAACGCGTTTACCGTCCTTTCATCGTGATGAATGCAAAAACAAAAACAACAACAACAAAGACATGTAAAGTAAAAACAAAGCAGTTTTTGTTTGTGTGTGAATTATCCGTGCAATTTGAAGCATAAAAAAGAAGTGTTGTGGAACAATCAACGACAAAAGAAAGCGCGGCGGCAGCCAACGTTCCCCCTCCCTTTCTGGCTGTTGAGGAATACTCTTCGCGACTTCTTCTCCTACATCGTGTTCAGCAGAGAGATCGAAAAACAAAGGAGAGGGAGAGGGGGTAAGACGCTTGACGGCGGTGACACCCATAACATCTGTACACGCGTCTGTTCTTCAGTAGACGGCGCGTGCCTGCGGAGCGTACCGGCGCTTCAGTCCTGTAAAGGAAGACGGCAGCGTGCGTGAGGACAGGGAATTGCGCGGAAAGACATCAACCACGGTATCGCGTGTGATGCACGGACACTTCGTCACCGGTGAGTGCGCCACGGCGTACTCGTCGTCGACGGAGGTCAGGCAGAAAGCCTGCATGGCAGTTCCCTTGTCCGTCAACACGCTCTCTTGCACCAGGCGGTGCGTAGACGCGATGAACTCCGGCACGGTCACCCCTTCCCTCTCGTGACGCTCCACGAGGTCCGTCAGCAGCGCGAGAAGGGTGTACAGGGTGTGGTCCGCCAGCTCACCGCCCTCGTAGTCATCCACGAGGATCGCGTTCTTCTCGTAGCCGCGGCAGCAGTCTGGCGTGTTCTCGATGATGATCGTGGAGGCGAGGTCACGGCCCAGCAACCGCAGCTCCTTCGTTGCTGAGGTGCCGTTGAACCAGCGGCGGTGGCGATAGACGGTGTGGCAGATGGCGCCGTATGGGTCAATTTGTGCAATCACGGCGTCCGCGTAACGGTGCTTGCTGGAGGTCCACACAATGGTCTCGCAGTGATCAGCAAGGAAGCGCATCAGCTTGTCCATGCCAGGGCGGACGTAGAGTGGCCCCTGGCGTGCGTAGATGAGAGTCTCATCCAGGTCGAGCACCACGGTTAGGCGAGACTGAGTCTCCGCCGACTTGGGCGGCACGAGGTATTCGCTCGCAGCCGTGATGGAAGGGGAGCGGCGGAATACTTCAGCGGTCTCCGCGACCGAGTCTTCCAAACAAAGGGAGACCGCACCAGGGCAGTACGCACCACGAAAGCTGGCACCGCGACGGCGTTGCGAGGGCATTAAATAATAGTAACGGAGGGAAAAATGCACGTTAAGGAAGGTAATGAAAGTAAAAGATAAAGGAGTAGAAGTCTCTTTTAATAGAGAGGGTGCAAGTAATAATGATAATAATAATAATAAGCGTATTTGTACTCGTATCGATGCGGGGGACTTGGAAATATGGTCCCTACAAGGAAGCGTCGAAGTCTTATAGAGAAAACAACCTGCAGCGCTGACGCAGAGGAGTGGTAAACAAAGACAGAGAAATATACGACGAACAACAACAGGAAAAAAAAAACAGAAGAGAAATAGAAAGACGAGAGGAAAGAAATAATAGAAGAAACGAAAAAGAGAGGATACGCAGGCAACCGTGATTTTGGCTGAAGGAACAGTTGAAAGAAGAGCCCGACAAGAAAAGAAAAAAGAACGGGAAACAAGTGAGATAAGATAGTAAGATACACTGAAATGCTTCTCTTTTCTCAAGCGTCGGGGTATCGTTGTGAATTTATGAGAAAAAGAATAATTGAAAAAGCAAAACAGATACTAGTTCAAAGAGAGCACAGAGAAAGCAGTCGAATAAACGAAAAATCGCTGTGGTAGAACAAAAAAAAAATGACTTCGCGGACACGTCAACCTGAAAACCGGTCAGCCAATCACTACAAAAAATATAGATTTATAATATATAAAACGGATGCGACACCGTTCTTTTCTTTTTCTGAATACTATCTAAATTAAAAAAGCGAACAAACGAAATAGAAGAAAAAAGAAGAAAAAGCACGCGAGAGAGAAATCTGCGCTGAAATTTCTCAGTAGCGTTGCGTAGAAACCAAAAGTGTGTCAGTGGATGCTTGACGCAACCAGCACGCACTCAAGTCAGTTAAAAGCAGTGAACCAGGTCGTGTGTTGCTGAAGGCGGTTCGGACAAAAGAAACTGACGATGTGCAAAATAAACTAATAAAGTGCTTTCTCTGAGCAATCAGCTGTTTTACTTTCGATCAGTGTGGGCTAAAAACGAAAAAAAGAACGAAAGAGGAAGAAAGATGGAAGGGAAAAGAGAGTGCCAAAAGATAATAACAAAAAAAAAAGAAGCAGCAAAAGGTCGACAAAGAAGTGGGTAGAGAGGCTCTACGGTTGTCGGTGTATTTCCCTTTTACCGCCCAAAGTCTCTTGCACTTTCACAATCACACGCAATACTACGCACAGAAAAAGCACGCAGAAAGAAAAAACAAAAAACTGTTTAAAAGAGCTTGAAAGTAATGAAAACAGACGAGCACTTTTATAACGGTTAGTTACTGCAGCGTTGGGGTGTTGGCAACGGTGATGTATTTTTAGTATTGTTTATTTAAATAGTGCACACCGTTTAGACGGTGCGTGGAGGGTGAGGAGGCGTGAGGTATTTCCATGTTGGTGCGTGGCAACAGCAACAAGCAAAAAAAAAAGAAGGAGAGATGGGCAACAGAGGACGAGGAGAAAGTTGTCGTGGTACAAACAGAAAGCCGGTGCAGGTGGAAGCGGAGAAGGCGCCATCGGAGAAAAAAGTCAAGAGACGCAATCGGTTGAGTCCTCATTCTCAAAAGCTGCCATGAGAGTACAAAAGGTGGAGCGTGCAGGAAACTGAGAAGGGTAGACGGTTCAGAACAATACGAAAACAAAGAGGAGAAAGGGATGGCCACTCTCCTGATGTACCAAGACGCGTGCACTAGACGGAATTGCGTAGCGGTTAAGAAAACAAGCATCATTCGTACAAATACGAAACAGGGCGCGCTACGTGGAAAATACAATAAAAAGCAGAGCGAGCGCCGGTCAACACAGTTTGCCATCGGTCGGTAAGCAGGGGAAAACCTGAAAATACCCTTAACCAAAAAAAAAGCTTCAGTGAACGCACTTGAAACAGCGTTCTTTTTAGCGAAACCATGCCGTGTGAGTTTCCTTCGGGCGAGGAGCAAGGAAACTGCTCGTTGCAGCCCGCATGGAAAGGAGGAGGAGGGGAGAACAAAGAGAAAGAACTGTGAAGGAGAAAGGAAAACATCGCTGCGATGCACACACATACACACACACACAAGAGAAGAGCGCCAATGCGTTGAAGACACGAAAAGGAATGAGAAAGCACCATGTCAACACGTCACCACCATCCATTTCTTTCCATTGCTTACATAACTGTCAGGCACGCTGCTTCGCGTCCTCAAGTGAAGAGTTTGTTCTCGCTTGATTCACATCGGCAACGAGGGCATTTGCACTCGAAGAGATAATGATCGAGGAGCTGTTGTTGCCGCACCGCGTAGGGCAGCGACGTGTCGATGTAGCTGATCGTGAGCTCCTCGCCGGCCGCAATGTCGCGCAGCGCCACCACCGAAAGCGTCTCGTCGTTGACAGCGGCGTACTGTACGTTCAGATTCGGGTCGCACGAGTGGTTGAAGAGGCAGCCCACGCCGTAGATGCCCTGTCCTCGAGAGCTGTGCGAGAGGTCCGCGGCGTCGGTCAAAGAGCTCGTCTGCAACACGTTATGCTCAAACTCCTTCATGAGGGCTTCGCCGTCTGGTAGGCACGCGACGAGATCGCGGTGCAGGTCGTAGGGCGACGGCGGCGAACGATCCTGGCCGTTCAGCAGCACCGCCCCCAGCAGCTCCGACCACCGCGATGCATTCAAGTAGGATCGCTCCTCATCGCTCATATCGAACAGGCGCTGCAGCAATGCCACGCCCTCCTTGCACATCGCCGCCTTACTGCGTCCTTCCACAGTGTACGCAGCCCTCACCTCTGGGATGGCCATCGGATCTGATTTGCTTGCCTTGACGGCCGCAGCGTGGGCAGCCACCTCCGCAGTAGACGACGCGGCCGTTGGCACGTTGTCGAGTAGCAAATAACTAAAATAAAAGGACGCGAGAGGAGAGCGAATGAGCTGCGCGTAAGGGGCGAAGCCCTCGCTCATGGAGCAGCCGTGCAGGCGGTGCGCACACAACACCTGAGCCACAATGCGGAAGCCCACCATGGCGGTGTCGCTGAAGTCTACGCCGTTCTGCACCCAGTCGTACTGGAGGAATTCACGGCGTGCTGCTTGCTGCTCTGCTGTAAGGCGGCCCGCACAAGAAACCCAGTGAAACTTCTGAGTGGCCGCCTCGCGACAGCGCGCGCTGCAGAACAGATCGGTGCACCCTGTCTCCCTCCAAAGACACGGAACGGCGGACTCCGGCATGTGCAGCTGGTGATGCGGCAGGGCCAGAGCTGCCTTTCTGCAGTGTGCGTTGCGCGCCACCTGCGTCCGAGGTGTCTCGAGTGACTTCAGACAGAAGGCGCACACCTGCACGCCGATGTTGTAGTCATCCATGTTCTGCGAGCAGCACAGCGCCGTCTCCTCATGGACGACGTCGTCTGCCGCGATGGCTCGCGTGGCGCACAGCCCTTTTCCTTTCATCTCATCCGTGAATACCTTCAGGCAGGTCCCGGCGAGCGCCATTGTGTAGAAGTCTTGCGTGTACGTCCACGATGGGCCACCGCGCTGTGCATTCTCCGTCATGACGATCAAAGCACGCCAACGGAAAAAACAGTAGGAAAGGGCAAGGCCCCGTAAAGATGCGGGCTTGCAGTGTGTTGCTGGGCGTCGAGTTGAGTTCACCAGCGTCGCTCCATCACCGCAGCTTGGAAACCGACGGGGGAGAGAAAAGAGGGAGAGGAAAGGCAGAGGAAAAGTGCGAAACGTACATAACTGACGCAAAATAAAGCAAACAACAAAAAGACCTTAATGAGAAGAGGCCTGAAAGATCCCCCAGCGATTCACTCGCCTCGCGGCTCAGGCCATGTAGGTCATGTCCACATACTGCTGTGACGTTGGCCATACATATTGCTCTCAGGGGAACAATAATCCTCATCATAAAGGAGGACGTCATTCACTTTAATGCATATTCGCTGGTGCAACGTGGTCAGCAGAATTGAAAGAAGAAAAAAAGAAAACGAAGGCCACATGTGCTTGGGCATGCGCAGAGCCAAAGAGAAGGAGGTGGGAACGCTGCAAGAACAAACAAACAAAAAGCAGTCATTTTCGTTCTCGTCGCGGTTGCTCCCCCACACACCCGCAAATCACGAACAGACCTTGCGTTGGATATCGGGGTCTACAAACGCCGAAAAGTCAAAATCGGAGACGACAAACTGGCGGTGGTCGCGCAGCAAATAGGAGGCGGAGCCCATCTCATTCAGTCGACTGCGAATACGAGCAAAACTCACAACTTCTTCCTCATTATGGAAGTTGTAGTGCGCCATGTACCCGCTGCGATCGTCTTCGCCCTCACTGTAGTACTCGCCGTCGCTGCCACTGCTACGGATGTTGCTCTTCCCGCCGCCCAACGTGTTGCCGTCGGCGCCATCGCCGATAGCCCGTGCGTCCCGCGCTGCGTACGTGGGGTCCAATAAGTGATTCCACGGCACCACCGATGTAAAAAGCAGTTTCACGTTGTTCTGATACAGCTCGTCGACCAGCACGATGAACTGGTGCGATGCGTTGTAGTTGCCTCTGCCGATGTGCGGCACGTTCGTCACAACAACGGTGTGAAACTGCGACGCGATCAGCTGCATATCAGCGGACGAAAAGCCTTCGCGAGCACCGCAGATGTCGGTGAAGTCGAACATCGCACACCCGCCGCAACGAACAGGAACGATCACGCCGCGGCCGTGGTGCCACAGCATGTCCTCCTTAATCCACTCCACTGCACTATTGCTGTCAAGACGATCATGATGGTTCGTCGTTCGATATCCGTGTTCGATGCGCCGCACCAGTCGCTCCATATTCGCTCGCGAGTTGGGGTGCAAGAAGACCTGGTGATGATGACACTCGTTCGCGTCTTTCAGTCGATAATCGCGAATGTCGCCGCAATCGACGACATTGCAGTACTGATGCAGCACGGGAAGGAACGCGCTGAAGGAAGAGGAGACGTGGCAGAGCTCCTCCGGTCGGCGATTGCTGGTGGTGAGCAGGAACAGACCCTGCCGAAAGGCGTTGGTGAAGAAGGCGGCAAGCAGGGCGGCGTGGGCCACGTCGAAGGTCTGGAACTCATCAAAGCACAAAATCGGCGTCTCCTGCAGCACCTCTTGCACCACGACATCCATCGGGCGAAGCGCACGAAGTGCCTTTCGCTCCGCCGGCAGTTGCACTCTGCGGCGCCGCGCCGTCAGCTCCGCCTCTGCGCAAAAGAGACGATGCTCCAGTTCACTCATGAAAGAGTGCAGGTGGGAGCGGCGCTTGGGGTAGGGGGTGGCGCAGAGGCCAAAGAGGTCCAGTATCATTGTCTTGCCAATGCCCACGTCGCCGCACAGGTACAGGCCGCGCTTCTCCACGACGCCGAGGTTTTCTGCTTCGAGAAAGCCCAGCGTGCGCGTGACGGAGTCCGGAAAGAGTTGGCCGGCACGCTTCATCAGCACCTCCCACACGGTCGATGGAACGGCGCTAATCGACTGGAGCCACCCTTGCCCCGTCTTTCTCTCCGCCGCCACCCACGGCCGCGTAAACGCGGTGACCTTGCCTGCATCCTCTTCGGCGTGGCTCTGCTCAATGAAGCGCAGCAGCGGGGTGCACGACTCAGCCATTCTTCTTTGTCGATCGTCGTGCTCGATGACGCCTTTGTGTGCCAGGTGCTCGTACGCCTCGACCACGGTGCGCTTCGTGGATAGGTGACTGGACCACATGTTCGACCAGCGGCGACTGCACCGCATGCAGTGTCGCCGTCTGTGGAGGCGAAGGATATTAATAATTTAAAAAAAGAGCAAGACGGAGCAAGACAAGCCGCTGAGCGGACGTGGCGAAGGGGGGGGGGGGTGAGACGAGCAGAGTTGAAAGGGGGTGTTAAAATGTGTATAGTCGCAATCGGGTTGTGCGCACACAAAAGGTTGAAAAGCAGGAGAGCAGAGCAAAATATGAAAAGGGAGAGCTGGATGGCCCCGGGCAGCGATGCTTGTCTCCTCTGCCTCGTGGTCGTGCAAGGCGTGGGGCGAGTTCGCATCTCAGAGATAACAATAGCAACGAGTATTGAACAAAGAAAAAACGGACAATTGTTGGTGTCCACAATTTGTTTTTTGAGTGCGGAAGGAGGAAGAGAGAGAGAGCGAGCGACGATGGGAAAGGTATGTGTTTTGTTGTTGTTGTTGTTGTGTTTTGGGGGAGGATGAGAATTCGAAGACAACCCGCTAAAGCAGCATGCTGTTTGCGTTCCCAAAACTTGGAATGAGAGCGAAACGGATTCTCTTACTTGTAGCTCACGTTAGCTGCGGTTGCATGTACAACAACTTCGATAGTCCCTGAGGAAGAAAAACACGATTAACGCTCTCGATAAGTGGACGGTTGACGTGCTGCTCGCCTTTTGATCAGCTGACACGCGAAAGCTCGTGCTTGATAGGTTGCCCTAAAAAGCAACAGAACGTTTTAAAAATAAGGGGGGCTCTTTGCTGCCATCCTTCGTTCTTTCCCCCTCTACGCCATGGCCAGCACGGCCTGGCGCAGTTCCTCCAGCAACGCGGCCCCGGCACTCCCCACCGCGTTGTTCTGCAGGGCGGAAATGACGCTCTCCTTCGCCGGCTCGAGCGTCCTCGGCACCGCTGTCTCCGCCATCAGTCGCGTCACCACGCCGCCGACGGCTTTGCCGGGAATGTCCACGGCGCAGTGAAAGACGAGGTGGATGAGGAGGGTGCAAATCGCAGAGAGCAACCTGCCGTTTGCCGCGGCATCCTCCGACGAGGCAGGAGAACTCCTTGCCTCCTCCACGGCGGCCTCCTTCATCCGTGTGTAGACGTCCCGCTCGACCTTCTTACTCGGCGCGTGGAAGGAAGCCACGGCGATCACGCCGGAGCTGCCCATTTCGCGCAGCGTCTCCAAAAACGGCTCGAGAGACTTGCCCGTCAGCGTGGTGATGATGGGCTGCAGGCTGTTGCGACGACTCTCCGAGAACGGCTGCAGCGCCTTCTTAAGCTGTGCAGGTTGGCTCACGTCACTTAGCGCCACGGCAACTTTATCGCTCAGCTCTGGCGAGTCGAGGCTCTCGTTGCGAATTACCTGACGCGCCAAGTGGTACGCGTGTGTGGCCATGACGTTGCGCACGATGGCCGCAGCGACTTGCTCGTCCAGCTGCGCTACCGCCCATTCCACGCCCTTCGCAAGGATGCCAAGGTCGATCCAGCGAGCAGCCAACTCCTCTTGCAGAGACGCCCGCGACTGCTTCAATTCGGCAGCGGCGCTCTTCGCAGCGGATGCTCCTAACTGCTGCTGGACCACGTCGATCGCGTCGGCCCACATGTCGCTCAGCTCCCGCAGCACCTCCGCATAGCGATCACGCGGCAGCTTCAAAACGGAGGCAATGGTGTCCGCTGCCACCGCGCTGGGATTTAACTTCGACTTGCTCGCAGCTCTGAATGCGGCTGGGAGAGCGGCGTTCACCTTCTCCTCCGCAGCAGGGGAGAGCAATACGCTTTCGGCGACCAACGACACCCTCTCCAGTCCAGGGTAGAGCTCGCGCAGACGCGGCTCCAGCGCCGGCCAGTCTTTCTCCACTTCCACAAACAGCGGCAGCTGCTCCGTCACGTCCACTGCGAGCACCTCGCCCTCCGCGACGCTCTGCACCGCCGGCAAGTTGCTAATAAAGCGATCCGACACGAAGCCGTTCGCCAGGGGGTACCCACAGAGAGGGTGCTCCGCGCTCGCACGCACCAGCGTTCGTCCCACCTCCTTCGCTGCATTGACTGGCTTCCCTCCGCCCTGCCCTTTGCGACGACCGCGGCGGCCATGCGGCGACCCGCTCGAAGTCGGCGACGCGGACGGCGATTCCGGCCCGTCCAACACCGCCTCCGCCGGGTTGTAGTGCTCCACGAGGTACTGACGCGGGTTGTGGATGCCCTGGCGCTGCAGCGGGGCGTACTCGATGTAGCCGTTGGACGCGTACAGGTTTTGCACCTCCGCCGTGCGCTTCGCCTCAAACACACGTGGAACGTAGGTGTGGTAGTTGTCGAAGCTGCCGGGCAGCTCAGTGCGCACCGCTTCCACCACCGTGTCCAGCAGCGGCAAAAAGAGCGCATTGCGCTTGTAGAAGGCGTCCAGCCGCACGGGCTCCTCCGCTGCCAGCAGGCCAGCCCGCACTATCATCCGCTGCAGCTTGACGAACTGTTTTGTGTAGAGGGAGGAGCTCTGCATAACCGCGTCCAGCAGCGCCTTCTCGATCGCCTTTTGGAGCAAATCCTTCGCAAATACGGAGGTAAGCTGGTGCATGGAAGCGAATTGCGTAACGGCCAGCGAGCCCTGCTCTCGCAGCAGGTCGCCCGCTGCCAGCACGATGGAATCAAGGTAGCCCTCCGTCATGAGTTCTCCGCTCTCCAGGATCATGGAGGGGTTCTCCTCCAGCACGCTCGGCAGCACACGCTCAACCTGAAAGGTGTGTACGCTGAGCAGGCCAGGGAGGTCGACGACGTTGAGGCGTCCGCCGTTGGCCACGACCTCGTCCACGATCTCGCGCTTCAGCTCATCCCAAGTGAGGTACTCCTTGGCGTCCGTGGTGAAGAGCAAGTCGACGAGCTTCTTCTGAATCAGCGAGTTCACAATCTCCACCGCATTGCGCTCTGTGATCTGGTTCGACACCTCCTCCCTCTGAAGAGATTGGAACTTCCTCACGAGCTCACTGAGCTCCACGTCGTCCATGGCAGGAAGAAGCTCCGTTCTTTCGCTATTTAAGGAAAGGGAAAAAAAAGGCAGATAGAGCTGTATGCTGGGCGTTGCAACAGAGAAGGGCAGAGCCACCCTCAAAATATAAAGGGAGAGGAAATGAAAGAGTGATGCAGGTCCGTTAAGCGCGACGAAACCTCCGCACACCGGAGACATTCGCCATCTGTGAGTGCACAAGGTTTGTCAAAACGAGAGACCCGTGAAGTTCACGCTGAATCACCTGCTGTTTGACTTTGGCGTGAACGAACGCAGAAAAAAAAGACATTCAAAACCTTCAAAGTGATTCAAGGGTCTCAACAGTGCTCCCTACCTTCCCAGTTCCCAGAGTAAATAGATTCGGCATACGCTGCAGTAGATAATGTAGGGGTATAACGGAGAAAAGAAACATATAATGTGGCTGGATAAGAGAAAGCAATTCACTGGCAAGTTAGAAGCCCTGTTGAGGCTCACACAGGGGGGAGGGAACTCGCTGACAAGCATATTTAAAAAGGGTAGAAAACAAGGAGTAGGAGACCCTACTCGCCCGTCGACAAGACGTGAGTGCCACGTGCGTAGACCGCACCACTGTCTTCATCCTCGAACGAGAAGTCCGTAAAAACAATGTCGTTGGACTGGTGCACCAACCGCGTCACACAGCTGCACTTTGTGTTTTCAAAGACGGCAGACAGGAAACTGATGTCAAAGCTGACAGACTTGACGGGCTTATCCGGGAGGTACGCGCGGACGTGCATTTTAGTGAAGGCATCGGCCAGAGTGGAGATGGCGCCGCCGTGCACCGACTTAAACCCGTTGCGGCAGCCCTGCTCCGGCCTCCAGGGAAAGACGAGCGTCCCCTCCGGTCGCTCGCGAATGAGATCAGGCGAGAAGAGGACGGTGCTGAGGAGGTGGGTGGTGTAGTTCTGCGGGTGGTCCATCACGCGCCGCGCCGCCGCCGTCGCCTGCTGGATGGCGACCGAGTTGAGAGCAAAGCGAGTCGCCTGCATCATGTGTATAAGGCCTTTCGGTAAACGTCAGCACGAAATAATAAAAAAATACGGGGTCTTACGCGTATTGCTGCTGCCTTATCCAATGGAGAACAGATGCGTAAGCACGACTTCACTCGCGAAAACAAGACGTGGGGAAGGAGAGAGCGGAGCGGTGGACTGCCCATGCTAGAACGCACAAGCGAGGATTTTTCTTTTTAGTAAGCACTGCCATTCTTGGTGCGTCGCTCAGATGGGGTGAAACGAGTTGAACCGGAGGAGCTGTTCTTTCTAGCAGCGCAAAACCTCTGTCAAGCAATTTACACAGTGTTAAAGAGCGTGTGGATGTCATTGAAGAGGCATTTGACGTTCAACGATTGAAGTGCATTCGAAGAAGTTCATCTATATATAGTTGTGTGTGTGTGTGTGTGTGTGCGTGTGCGGGTGGGTGGGTGGAAATAGAGACGTCTACTCTTGCGATCAAAAAACTGTACAAAGCGATGCGACATGTCATATCAGAACAACATCAACAAATCCAAACGGAGACCGAACAGGGTTGCACGTCAATGCACGGCGAGGCAGTCCCACAGAAATTGTCCACAAGCTCTTCTCACCCTCTGCGCTCACACGCCTTGAAAAAAGGCTATGAAGTGAAAGGGAAGTTGGTGTGCAGCAAAGTTTCTTTTGGGGCATCAGTTTGATTTGAGAAGTCTCACCCGTCATACAGCACTTCTTTCAAAGAACGACGCAGCTTCACCTCGCAGGCAGCCACACCTCCGTCACTGATGGCTGGCATCTTCGTCCACATCGGCAAAGGAAAACTCGAGGTCTTTCACAATATCCTCGTACGTGTGAGCAAATGTCTGCGGGTTGGAGAGGTCCACAAGAGAGGTGGCCTTACGCCACGCGCGGACTCCCTCGTTGTTGGTGATGCGGGCGGCGATGCACATCGACGTTAACTCGCTTCTCGGCAGGCAGTTTAAATGCAGAAGCCGCTGCGACGCGAGGGGATCGCCGCAGGCTTCGGCATGCAACCGCACGGCCTGCCATGGCACCTTTTCCCCACATTTGGGGCAGTTAAACAATTGCGACAGCAGTTTCGCTGCCTGCATTGTCTGCGATGTGCACGCACCCGCCGCTTTCGGTGTGGACTCGCTGACGTGCACTCGCAGCTCGTCGTAGGTGGAGAAGCCCCAGTAGGTTGCCCCGTACAAGACGAAGATCTCCTCCGACGGTGCGATGTCGCGAATAGCCACGATGAACACGCGACCGGGGTGTGCATCGTACTCCATGAGCTGCGCATTGGCCCGCAAAGGGCCGTCATCGTTGATGAAGGTGGCCAGCGAGAGGTACTCGCCGGTCTTCGTCACGCCGTCTATGAAGGTGCCGCTGGAGCGCACACGCACCACGTAGATGCCCCGCATGGCGCCATTCGAGGCCGCCCGTAAAGAACGGCCACGGTACTCGCACAGAACGCACCCCTGCGGGATACGACGCGTGGATCGCAGAAACAGTCCAAATCCGGCGTGAGGCCCAACGGTGGAGGGTTTCACCTCAAAGAAACGATGTTCCGCGCTTGCTGGGATGTAGCGCACAAGGGAGCTCTTCTCCGTGCAAATGAGCGTCATGCCGAGCCACTGGTACTCACGGCTCACGAGCAAATTCACGTGACACGAGAAACGCATATTGCGGGTGGTGTACCAATCTCTGTCGTACTCAACCAGCTTTCCTTCCTCCATCATGCGCTGACACGCGATGTCGAGCACGTCCTCATCGAAGATGCCGTCGAGCAACAGCGAAATCGATCGAACGTTGAGGGGAACACCGAGGCGGACGCACATGTCCCCGATTACACGCGACAGCACCTCATAAATCATGCATCGACGCGCAAATAAATCCCAACGACGCAAAAAAAAACGCGTATATTTGAGAACAAAATATACGCAAAGCAAGGCTGCGAGATTCGTGAGACAACAAAAAGAGGAGAGAGGGGTTCGGAGAAGAGGAGAGAGGGGGGCAACAGAATAAAGATGAAGTGAATGAAAACGCTCGCAGAAATTCCATCAAAACCATCTGTGTCAACTGACAAAGGATGGAAGATTTGTTGGTCATGTCCAACCCTCATCCATCTGTGGTAAGAAAGAGAGAGAGAGAGCGGCGAGAACACTTTCTTTTTTTTTGCTTGTCTGCGAGCCAGCTGTTTCCGAATGGCTACGAGACCCTCGTGGCGTGGACCCATGGCCACGAAACTTGGAGGGAAAAGGTGCGATCTGTGCAGCGCCCAACTTAATGGAGAACACAAACAGTTCGAATGAGAGCTTGTTTCACCCCTCACGATGTGAGGACAAGCATGGAGGCAGTAGAGCTGACTCGGCTGGAGGTGTACAAGCGGAAGCCGCAAAGAAGGAAAAAGCAGGCGGAGTCCCTCCCACACCCTACGGAGATCCAAAGACACTTTCTTGAGGAGAGAGGGAGAAAACGGTCGGTACTGGGTGCCCCTGGCGGTAGACACCTAGCGAATTTCTACTGCGTCTGCCCAACGTGACCATAGAAAAAAAAAACCGCCCTTTTACGAAACGAAAGAGGATGTATTGGCCAAGACGAATAGAAGAGAAAAAGGGGGAAAAAAAGAAGAGCTAACCACCCAGCCCTGAATGTCTACGTGTTTTAAGAAGAGAAGACAAACGCCATGTAGGTGCCAATGGCGGAGAACAGCAGCCCCATAAAGAGCAGCCCCCACGACAGCAGCGCATCCACCCAACCCGTCAAGTACGTACCGGAGGAGCGCATCTTCATGGCGAACAGCGCCGGGAAGGTCATGGAGAGCGTGGCACTAAACAAGGCACCAAGCACAGACACGACCTTGGCCACATCGGGTAAAAAGATGGCGAGGATACAGCACAGCGCAGACAGCACCACACCGAGTTTCGTACGCGTCCTCTTCGGGATCTTCGTACCGCCACCGCCGGATAGGAACATAAAGGCCGCCAGCCGGCATGGGAAGATGCAGAAGACAAAGGAAACGGCCGCGCTGAAGCAGCACATCAGCTGGCAAACCATCATCAGCAGATCCGTCTCCACATTGTAATTCGACAGAATGTTGCCGTTCGACAGCCTCGGGAAGGTCAGGCTCCCGAGAATACCGAGCGCTACGTAGAAAATCGAAACAACGCCCAGCGCCAGGGACGTCGACACCAAAATCTTGCGGCCTGTCCTGTCGTGCAGATCCTTGATGACCGCCATCACATTCGACTGCACCTCGTAGGAGAACACAAAGATGGGAGCGGAGAACATGTAGGGCAGGGCAACAGCCAGGCGTCCCGTGGAGAAGTCCGTGTTGGCACTCGCGGAGGCGTCCTTCGTAGGGTGTGTCTTTGCGCCACCGGGGACTGTCTGGGGCACAAAAAACCGATAGGCGATGGTGAATATGATGAAGACGGTGAAGATGTTGCTGACGAGGCCCTTCGTGCGCAGCGACGCCAAGCGGGAGTTGAAGGTGAGAGGGGTAATGATGAGCATCGAGGCGATGAGGCAGATAGAGCCGCCGGTGTCGCTGCGCATCCAGTCCGGCAAAAACGATGCCCGTCCTACGAGAACGGGGGTGACGCTGTCTTTGATGAAGTTCAGGTACACCACGGCACAGCCGAAGCTGTAGAAGAAGAGAATGAAACGAATGACCCAGCACCCCTTCGCGCCGAGGAAAAAGCCGGCGACCGTCTCGTAGTCATCCGAGTCTGCGGAGAGGGAGGCGAGGGCGAGAATGCGCACGGACAGGAACGCGACGATGACGCAGAATAGCACACACAGAATTGCAAAGGACCACCCGCCCACCACAAAGGCAAGCGGCAGCGACAGCATCGTTGGTGTGCAGGCCGTCGTGACAAGGCCCAGCGCACCAGACAACACACCATCACCTGGGCAACAGCTCTCCAGCAACGAGCCTCTCATCTCTTCCAGGCTGCTGAAGGTGCGGTTATCGAAGAAGATGCTGCCGTTGCCCGCCGTGCGCCAATCGTGTTCATCGCCGGCGACCGATGCCGCGCCGCCACCGCGTGCCGACCCGCCCCTGATGTCGTCCACGAGGTGTGTTGTCTCTCCCTCCTGGTCTGACATATTTTACCCGTTCTTTATCGTAGAGTGGAGTGATTGAAGGTATGAGAAAGCGAATGGAGAAGCTCGTGATGTGAGCAACGAAAGCAAAAGGCGCAACTCAACGCCAGTAAAACAAAACAGCAGTACCAATGATAACAACTACGGGTACCACCGCAGGGAGAAGAGAACAGGAGCAAAGAAAAAAGAATGAGTGGCACGTCAAACGCATCCGCTTCGCGATCTATACACACGCAAATGCGAGTGCTCGTCGAAGAGCAGGGAGTTTTGAAAAGGGAGGAAATAACGCTTCTTTTCTACGATTTCAGAAACAACAAGAACTCCCAGCACCACAGGCTGCTGTAGACGTTGCAGCGCAGTTTGCGCATCCGCACGATGAAACGTGCTGACGCATGAAAGCTAAGTGTAGAAATCGTAAACATTTTCCAGTCAACACTCCGCAACGAAGCATTGAAATACGTCCAGAGCCAAGACGTCAACGCTGTCTCGCTCAACGTACACGGCGATACCACACCGCATTTGTTTTCCCTTTTTGCATAATAACTTACTATTCCACAAGTGTGGCAAAGCCGAAGTTGCAGTCGTTCGAAGCACTTTACAAAGCAACGAATGTACATGACGGGCAACGCGGCAAAAATGGGCGGAGAAGAGAGACCAGCATCGCCATGGCTGAACGCGCACATCGAGAGTGGAGAGCGTTTCCTGTCGGTATCGCTTTTCTTTTTCCTACTCAATCGCAGTTAGCTTTTGCGGATTAATCGAAAATCGGCTTGCCCTCACGCAGGTCCGCCTTCAGCTGCGCAAACTGCTCAAAGTCCACTCGATTATTCTCGCCGTACTTCTCGATCAAACCCTTCGCCTTCGTGTCCGTCTGCCGCAAACCAATCTCCTTTAGCACCTGCTCAAACTCGGGCAGCTCGATGTACCCGCTGTTGTTGACGTCCCAGCGGTGAAACATCGCGTAGTCGGACTTCTCCGTCGTGTCACCGTCCAGAAAAAGCAGCGGTAGCATGCCGAGGATCAGACCTATCATGATGCCCACCGTACCACCGAGGTGACCCGCCAAGAAAACTCGCCGGTCCTTCATCTGCTCCTCCGTCAGCACCGGCGTGTTGAAGTTCAGTTTCTGCACCGCCTTGTCGATCAGCCCGTGTATCTGCATCCCCAACATGCCTGAGCACACGTTGCCCATGGCAGCGGAGGCGAGCACGGAGCAGTTCAGGTAAAAGCCCAGGCTGCCGTCGATCATGTCGCCCGCCAAAATCATGGTCGCATTGTCGAGAAAACCAAAGCCGACAAACGGTAGGCCGGCCTCGAGGGCAATCATGAAGAGTGCCGCGAAGGGCAGTGCCTTGGACGCCATCACCGTCGTCGTGCTCGCCGTCTGCTTCGCCTCCGTCACACGCTTCTTCTGCTCTTCCTGGCGCCGCTTTAGGGCGATCTCAAACCAGTGGTCGAAGTCCTTCGGTGAAATCTGGCGGTCCTTGTCGGCGTCCGCCTTCTCGACTTCTCGCGCAGCGCTCTCCGTTCCAAACCACTCCATCGCACCGCCGGCCACCACCAAGCGGCGGCGGCTCTGTGGGTCCATGCTGGCCACCACCTCCATCAGAATGCGGGGGTCGTTCTCGATCAAGTGCGCGATGCGCTGCAGCTCTTCGGGGGTGAGAGGGCTGTTCGTCGTGGGCAACGGCGCCGCTGCACCGACGGCAGCCGCGTTGCATACCGGCGACGCTGTGCTGAAAGATCGGCGCAGCAAGGCCGCTGTGGCCGGCAGCGCACGGCAGGGAAGAAAGCACCGCATGAGAGCTAATCAGGTGTCGTTACTTCTGTAGCCGACGGAACGTAGTGAGGAGGGAAAGGAAAGGAGACCGCTCTACTTTTTATTACTGCGATAGTAAGTACTAAGAAGGAAAAACGTCACATCAACTTCGCGACAACAAATCGACACCGCGAAAGAACTGAATGATGTCGCCGAAACAGGTAGTGAACCATGGTCAGCAGTTCTATGGATGCATACGTCAATTCTATAGAGAGCAGAAAGAACAAGAATTATGATGTCTTATCTTGCGGCAGAAGATATTCTTAGTACCCTGTGTGTGGGTGTGTATGTGTGTAAAGAGAAGTTCGTGTTGGGGGGGGGACCAAGAGGATGCAAAGAGTTTCTGGACGAGTGCAGACTGGAAAGGCAGAGACACCTCGAACATAAAAAAAAAGGAAGGGCAAAAAGAGAATCGAAGGGTTGCACCTGGCCGAAAACTCAGCACACAAGCAGTTCCGATTCCTCGGACGATTTGTCACGCATGTGCGCCGATCGTTCGGAGGGCACAAATGCATTTGCTTGCAAAGGCATCGCGATGCGTTTACCTACGCTGAAGACCTCGGCGAGCCATTAAAATGGGCATATATAATTTTTGCCGCGCATTTGCGATTCCCATATCGGTCTAGTGCTTTTGATTGCACTATCATATACCCTTTTCCGCGTGATGCTCGATGTTACTCGCTTACGTTAGTTGCACCACGCACAGCAGCCGCTTACACTACTTTCAACGCTACAACGCCCCCAGCCAGCGTGATAATGGCACTCAACACAGCATTATATCAAAAAAGGAAAATAGCAAATGAGCAAAGCGTTCCTCGTCCCAGAAAGCAGAACATATTCGAAGGGGGAAACCCCCTTTTAGTTGAGACACGCTCCAACATTTAAGGTTGTGAACAGAGATGCAGACTTACGACGATGAAAGATGAGGATCATCCACGTAAATGGGATGCCCGTAGACGGCAACACCGCTTTCGATGCAGGCGGTCAGCTGCTTCACCGCATCTTTGCTGCCGTCTACCTCATACAGCTCGACCAGCTCGTCTGTGAAAACATCAGAGAAAAACTTCATGTAGTCGTCTCGCACCTGCTGCACCGCCGTGACAACGTCGCTGGCTGAGCCTTGCTGCGACGTAACGTCGGTCATCTAGAAGGAGTTGGAACGAAAAGCAAAAGGGGAAAAAAATGTGGAGCCAAAATAGAGGTGACCGCCTGAGATGCCTTCGGCTATCTCACCCTTTCGCATAGAGACCTCTTCATTGGAGTGCGTTGAATGATGAAAACAGAAAGAGTACAAGAAACAGAAGTATCGAGAGAGAGAGAGAAAGTTGATGCATAACACCAAGGAGCGATATCCTGCCAAGGACACGTTGAAAATAGCCAATTTACCTGAGGCAGACCAAAGGCGAAAACGATAACGCAGCTTCACCAAACGAATTCGCCTCTTAGCGACCGTAGAAAGAGGGATTTCGACGCCTTACATATTCGCAAAGATGTCGCTTGTGTATTCTTTATTTGGTGTTTACGTAGCAGAATCCAAAGCATCGAATAAACGGGAAAAAAAAGGAAAAGCGGCGAACTGTGAAGTGGTGCATGCCGCTGCATGCGATGCCCTCCTGCCTGCTGCGTCCACATGTGCCTACTGCCGTTCCAGCACACACGCAACCAGCTCACTGCAGGTGCAGCTCAACAACTCCTTGCAACTCCACCTCCGTGATCAGCTGAAACTCGACGAAGTTGTGGAATTTATGCTGGCTTCGATTCACCTGCTGCTGTGGCGTCTGCTGCCTCGCCAGCAGCACTGCGTTTTCGCTTTCCCACCTCTCAAACGACGCAAACATGTCTCCGGCGTGGACAGCGGCAGTGCCATCCACCGTGGCGACGGTGATGTGAAGAGGAACGGGTTTCCTTTTTGCCGCTGGTGCGGCGACTCCTTGGAGCGCCTGACCGCTACTCAACGCAACACCGAAGCAGATGGCGTGCCGATCCAGCAGCAACGACTTCACACGTACCACAACTTCCTCACCGGCTTCAAACCCCTCCGCAGCGAGGTACTTGTGCATCGCATCCTCCACGGACGACGCAGTCGTCGCACCACCATGCAGCAGCGTCACGTGTGGACGGGATGCTTCTCCTTCAAAGCGTTCCTGCAGCGCCGCCGCAATATCCGACGGTGCCTTCACGGCTTTCCCGTGCAGAAGCCAGCCGCGTAGCCACTTCAGGTGCCCCCGGGCAATCGTACCCGCAACTCCGGTCGACTCCGCAGCAGACGACGCGTTGCCCCACAGAGCTGCTGCCACTTGGCGCACGAGGCGGCGACCCGCGGTAACCAGCGAACTCGCTGGTGCTTCGGTAGCACGCAGCGAGGGGCAAAGCGCGGCAAACAGCACGTCCGCCGCTATCGCCCGCAACGACTTCGCGGAGCAGCACAACCGCACCTGCAAGGAGCAGAATTTCGCTTTCCTTTTCAATGCCAAGAACGACGCGACATCCTTCAGCTGCGCGGCGGTGCTTTCCGGCACGCCAAGTAGACTCTGCAGCAGCGTGGCGTGGCTCTGCTGCAACTGCGCTCGGACAGATGCCACCGTCATCGCAGGAGGCGGCCCGACCGTGGAAGCGGAAGGCCGACCTGCGATGCTCCCTTCCCTCTCTTGACGCGCCGTTAGCTGCTGGATGAGACGCCGTTGGATTTCAAAGGCCGCCGCCTCCGCTGCGTGCGTGTTGGTGTCCACGTACCAGCACGCCTCCTCCGCTGTAGGCGGCTGGAATTTCTTGCGCACCGTGTACAGAGCGTGCTGGGCCTCCGCAGCGTTGTGCAGCACTTCATGGTCGTCGCGGTCTGCAGCTCGCTGCGCGCTGATCGATGCATCGGGGCAGTCCACGTACACGATTTGGTAGCCCTCAAGCGAGGATGGGAAGCACCGCCGCCACGCCTGCCGACTCGCTCGCGTGGCGTTACACGCGTCAAACACGAGAAGACCGCTAAGCTGTCCTTCCTGGGAGAGGCGCGCTACATCACGCATCTCGTCGCACAGCTCCTGGTGAACCAGCGCGCGCAGCCGCCTCTGCTTGTGTTTGCTGCTGTTATCGTCGATGCCGTGCTTCAGCCCCACGTCGCGGCTCACGGCGTCGCGGCTTACATGCACCATAAAATGCAGGGAGGAGTTGGTCGAGTCCGCTGAAAACATCTTCAGCAACGCCTTTGAAACGGTTGTTTTGCCGGCCCCTGGCAATCCACAAAGAACGAGGACGAAGAGGCGACAGTGGCCGCGCGGATTCGCTGCACGTGCTGAGATGTCTTGCAGCTGTGCGAGAGCGCGGCCAACGGTCTCGCTCGCGTCGCGGTAACGTGTACGCGCCTTCGCGTGCAAGGCGGCCTCAAACTGATCGCTGAGCCGCGAGACACCAACGTCTGCCATCATCGTGCGTATTTCTTCAACTGCCGTGTTCGCCGTCAGCCAGCCCAGGAATCCCTGGTGATAGAGGTACATCGGTGGATTTGAGTCGCCCATCACGAGTGAGCGAAATGCGCGCAGGACAACGTACTTGGGCGTCTTCAACTTTAAGCGAATGGGGCAGCACCACGGCAGCGATTCGGCGTGTGGGCGCCCCGCCTGGCCTGCAGCGACTTCAATTAACACCACGAAACCTTCGGCCAGTATGGGACACTCTGTGAAGAGCGGGTAGACGCTCTTCCACGTTTCGGCAGCTGCCATCACGTCGTGCAGCGCTGCGCTGTTCTGCAGTACGACTGCAGGCGCACTTCGCACGCTCCACTTTGCCGCGATCGTCGCCATCGCGGCAAAACCGACGCTCTCCTCTCGCAGCTGCGTTCGCTTGAGCACTGCAATCAGCACCAACTGAGCATCAAAAACATCCGCTTCAAGCACCGGGTGCTGATGATCCTCTGCGCGCCAGATACACTCAAACGACGCGCAAGCGCCCCAGGAAAACAAGTCGGACGCCATCAGAGCACGCCGCGCGTTGTCCAGCTTCGCGAGCAGCTGGTGGGCTGCGTCAACGTGCGGGCCGGCCAACACATGCTTGCTCATCACTTCCAAGTGAATCCCATCGAGAGAAAACACCGTGACAACAAAGCCCGCCATCTTCCGCACCGCCCACACGAGGTTCACACTATTTGCCCACAAAGCCGGATCACTCAGCCACGCGTCGCTCACCTCGCTGATGTCGAAGAATTTGTTGATGCCGCGGCACACGATTGCGCCGGTGCCCTCCTCGATCAGTAACGATCGCGCACCGCATGGCAGACTGTTCACATCGCCCTGGGAAGCATCCTTCACACTGACAGACACAATCTGACGTCCATTTGACAGCTCAGCCGAAGAGGTACTTGCCCGGCCTCTCGCCACGTATGATTCCAAGTCTCGCAAATCGATGTGAGTGGAGGTTGGCTGCGACTGCTCGCACCGAAACCAGCATTCGCTTTTCAGCGCATCCATGTTCAACACGTGAGCGCACCTCCACGGACATTGTTACCGAGTCGGAACGCAAGTGTCAAGAGAACAAGAAACGAGAAAGAGATAGAATCAAGAGCGTGGAGGGGAAAAGAAACGTTCAATTCGGGAGTGCCTCCCAGCAAAATGCAAGGAAGTTTTCCTTCTCTTGCGAGAGCTGCTTACACCACTTAGCCGCGAGAGGGAAATGCACTCCTGGTTTAACGTCTGTGTGGGCTGCCCGAAAGACCAGATGGCGTTGTGGGAAAGGGACGCGAGAACCCTCTTGAAAACCCTTTTAATGCGGTACATTGTCCGTATCTATCGTGCACATGCGCAACGCAACGTCTATTGGAAGAGCCCAAGGAAAAGAAAGAACAGCTTCTACTTGTGTGGCGTGCAGCAAAAAACGTTTAGCGGCACGGCCACACACACACACACACATGCACCCACGAAACCCCTTTGTCGAGGAAGAAAGACACCTTCAAGAGAACGCCGTGGCGTGGTACGATACCGCCCCTGCGTGGGGATACGCTGCGTCATCGATGCTCACCACCTGCTCCTTCACAAAGGTGGACGTGGTGCCGGCGTGCGTGTCTTGCATGTATGTCTCCTCTGTCGCGACGGGGCGACGTACGCGTGGCGGGCGCACACGCGGTGCACAGATGGCAGTGATCATCACCATCGACTCCTTCAACAGAATCTCCTTCAGGGGAGGGGACGCATTATCCTTCGCCCCTTTTGTCAGCAGCAGCACAACGTTGTCCAGCTTACCCGCCGCGGCGGCAAATTGCAAGGCTGTGGCTTTCATCCCGAGACCAAGCACGAAGGTATCGCCAGTACGCTTGAGGCCCCACTGCCGGCGGTGGTACTGCACGTAGCCGGCGGAGCTCAACACGCCGTCGGCATTCTTCGACGTGAGGACGCGGTTGAGCTGCTGTGGGGAGCCGAAGTAGGCGGTGGTCCACACGGTGGCCTTGCTCAGGTCTTCTTCCTCCCCATGCTTCAACAGCACATCCTCTCCGCTCCGCGACGCTGACGGAACGGGGTCTACCGGTGGTGGTGGTGTGGACGCAACATGACGCACCTCCGCCATTCGTTTGACCTCAATTTTGAGGTAATTCTTCGCCACATCGAGCTGGTCGAGGAGGAACTGAAGGCGCTGCGCCTCTGCCGACTCGTAATACGCGCTCGTCTTCTCAAATGAGACCTGTGGCACAAACGGCGGTCGCAGGAGATCCAACGGGGCACCGCTGTACCGTGCACCTCCAAAAATGACGTACTCGGGTGGCAGCGTTAACGGCAGAGACGCCAGTACGTCCGCCTCGCACCACTGCAGAAGTATCGCAGGAGGTAGCATGTGTGGGGTCTTCGTCTCCGCGAGCGGAAACTTCATTTCAGGTTTTGGAGCGGCGGCGGTGCTCAGCAGTGCCGGGTACAGCCACTTGCTGTAGTCTGGTATCTTCAACTCTTCTTCCTCAGCCACGGGGGGCGGCGGTGGAGTTGCCGGTGCCTCTTCTTCCGTTGCGCGGAGCGTCGGC
Source organism: Leptomonas pyrrhocoris (assembly GCF_001293395.1). NCBI lineage: Eukaryota > Euglenozoa > Kinetoplastea > Trypanosomatida > Trypanosomatidae > Leptomonas > Leptomonas pyrrhocoris. The sequence goes on from NW_015438362.1 coordinate 1,402,100, forward strand.
AAAGGCGCAGCGAGCGGACGAGAAACGACAGCAGGCATGGGAAGGGTAGGAACGGCTAGAGTCCACGACGCTGGCGGTGCTGCAAGGGCCGGGTGAAGCGAAGGCACTGCAGAACCACCTGTAGCGGCTGTTGCTGCTTGTGGGAGGAGTCCCGAAGGTAGCGGCAAAGAAACTGCCGTGGGTACTGAGGGAACACGCAGCGCAAGTAAAGAGGAAGTCGCAGGCGGCAGTGAAGGAAGCGTAGGGGTCGCCACGGGGGGCGTCGTGGCTGTTTGCATGTAGTGTGTGTTGGCGGTACGCAGTGCTGGCGCTGCTGGACTCGGCGCGGAGGAGGGTACGGGCAACGTCGGCACGACGACTGGGGCGGCCGACGGCGCCGGGACGCGCAACGCGCTGTGGAGGGGCTGCGACCCGGTGAGAGTTATCGAAGGAGGGGCAGTGACGACGGGCACCGCCGCGGCAGGCACCTCCGTGCGCTCGCCCGGCAGAGCGAAGGTGACCATCCTCGTAATGGAGGGCCGGGCAGCGCGCCCGGACTGCGGATGCGGCGATGCGTTGAGAACAGCGGTGAGAGGAGGCGGGGACGGTGTGGTGGATTGGAGCCACGGTGCCGGCACGATCTGCGCTGCTGTCGCTGCGACGGGGGGAGAAGAGGATCCACGAAGGGCCACGGAAGGCATTGGAAGTGGAGTTGTGGAAGCAGGAGGTGCCACGGCCGGAATGCTGAGGACAGGCACGGGAATAGCGAATGCGTACGTCGCCTGTCGGGGTGCGGGTGGCACAGCCGGTGGCACAGCGAGTGTGGGGGCTGCTGCAGGACGTGGGACAACGGGAACATACGGAGAAGGAGAGGGCAATGCGGAGAAAGCAGGCACTGGCAGGGGCACCGGCGGTGCAGCGACGTGTGGCGCAGCCAACACTGGAGAAGGGCTAACGACAGCTGCCGGCCCTGCAGGTACCGGCGCAGGTACAGGCATAGGCATGAGGGAATTGTTGTAACCTGCGTACATTATTTGTTTCGCCGCGATGGGCTGCGCGGCGCGTCTTCTATGAAAACAGCTGTAAACAATATGAGGGTTGTAGCTTCCTCAAACGGCTCTCGCAGGGAAATAAAAAGAAGAACAGCTCTACGAGGTAGATGGAGGTTGAGACTTATGCCGTCTGATTTGTCGAAGGAAGAAGAAGGTGAAAGAGCAGATGTTCGCAACAGTGAAGGCGACGAACCTGTGAAGGTAGAATGAGAGAAAAGCTGAGAACCGCAAAGGCCACAGCACTTTCCTTGCATTATCACGGTAAAAGAAAAAAGGGGGGTATCTGTTCGCTATCAGTCAACCTCGCGGTGCATCAGAACACAGCTTTGTCGAATAGGCTGCTTACTGTATTCCTGTTGTTGCTGTTTCAGAACAACCCATAAGGCACACTCCAAACTGGAAAGCTGAACATCGGTGGAGCAGACGTTTCTGCTTTCTTTCTGGATTCTTCTAGGTTCATGCATTGTGAGCAGCGACACGATCCACATATTATTTTCTCGTTGGAAAGTGGTAAGCACTGCAACAAGTCCGCCGTTATTCAGATGACGACGATTACTTCGTGACCTTCGCAGCCGACTGTTCAGCCTTTTCCATGCGCACGATAAACTCGTACTCATCGGCGGTGACCGGCTGCACGCTCAGCCGCGATTGGGTGAAGAGCGCCATCTTCTGCAACTCCTTGCACGCCTTCATCTCAGAGAGAGTGACTACGCGCTTCCACTTCGCCACAAACTTCACATCCACCATCTGCCACGGGTTCCTCTCCGCCGTGGCCTTTGGATAGTAGTACTCAGAAGTCTTGTCCAGCGCGGTGTAGTCGTCATAGGCCAGACGAGCCACCTCTGCCAAACCTGCCACGCCGGGCTCTTTCGTGTTGCTGTGGTAAAAGAGAACAACGTCGCCGACGGCCATGGCACGCATGTTGTTGCGCGCTGCGTAGTTGCGCACGCCATCCCACGGTACAGTCTTCTCCGCGGCCAGCTGATCAATGGAGAACTTTTGCGGCTCCGATTTCATCAGCCAGTAATGGACCTCCGCCGGGCGGACGCGCTTTCGATGCATCTACTTACTGTGATCCAAATAAACGCTCCACTGCAGAGGAAGACCTAATTCAGAAGGGTGTACGATAGCGTGGGATGTGCGACGATACCGCTCACACAGCTCAGCAGTGTGACGCGTTAGCACGATCTTCAAAAGTTGAAAGACAAGCAGGTAGGGGAAGGATAAATAGGCACCTCAGTTGTGAAAGTACGCAGACACAGTTGCGCAACGAGGTTCGGAACACGGCAAAAAAAAACCTAAAAAGCTAGCCGTGCGTTTGAGCGGCAGCTGGCGCGGTACCGGCTAAGACGTTCCTTCTCTGTACTTCACTCCAGTGTGCGTGCTGATGTGAGTATCTCTTTCTTTTTTTGCTTTTGGGGTAGCAAAGCCATGCGGAGCAGCGCTATAGCTGGCACCAACAACAGTAAGAAGCAGCGTAACAAGCATGCCGTCTCTCCCTTTCTCTCACCAGTGTGTGCAGACGTCACGGCTGCGACGCTTCGTCAGACTCGCCATCGTCAAACCATTCGCCCTCCTCTTCCTCGATGCGGATGGGGCTCACCTCCTCCATCATCGGCGTTGCCGTTTGCACGTTCTGCGGCACCTGCTCCAGATGCGGCTCCACGTCTTGGTGGAAATGCACGTCGGCATCCTGCTGCATTGCAGTTTGTTGCGTCACAGAGACGTGTTGCCGTCTGCGGTTCGACGCACGCGACACCCTCGCCACGCGGCGCGCCTGTGCCTTGCGGTCACGGTGCTCCGCGGTGCTGCGGGCGTACTCGAGCATGCGACGCAGCGTGGAACTCTTCGCCGTGCGCAGTTGAATATTGGTGCTGCCCGACATACCGCCCACATCCAGGTTTTCGTAGAGTGCGTAAATACGAAGAATCTCGCGGCTGTCCGCGGGGGACATGCCCGCACACGCCTTTTTCACCTCCAGCGGAGCCACAGGGGCCACCCGCAGCTCCTTCACGAAGCGATCCTCCATGAGCGTCTCCATCGTCCGTGCCAGCTTTGAGATGGGCGCCTGTATGCCGTTGTACAGGTAGCAGTTGTTCACGACGCTCCGCATGTCCGCCATGAAGTCCTCAACGGACTTGTACTCGTACCGCTGCAGCTTGCGCTGGATCAACTCCCAGTACATCGGCCGGACCACATGCTGGACGTAGTCCGGCAGATTCGAGGGGTTCTCTAAGAACACGCCGTCGCTGTCCAGCTCTGCAACGCTCTCCAATATGCGCCGGCAGTCCTCGTAAAACTGTCCATCTAAAAAGTGGTAGATTTCGTCGCGACGCCGCTTCAGGCGGAGGCGCAACTCCTCCACCTGCACTTGGCGCACTGACGTCATGTCTGTCTGCGTATACGGGCTCTTTACAGTTGCTCGAGCATTCGTGCCAGGTGAACTGCACGCTGTTGTGCAAGGCTAGTACGGTGAGGCGAGAAGGGGTAGCAGATCAGTACTGAAATAAAGAGAAGAGGAAGATTCAATGCAGTCCCGGCACAGCTCCATTTTTTTCTGTAACAGCGGTTGTTTCTTTTAATTGGCCAAAAGAAACGCGGCCTAGAGTTTCTCAGCGTGCTTTGGAGAAGCACACGAAAGACATTGTCAAGACTCCTCGACCGAAGGAAGAACAGTCGCTGGCGGCGCTGCTGCTCCTCAGCAACCCTGTGTGTTGCAAAGGGCCACGAGAGCTCATTCCATCTTGAAACAAAGCAGCTTTCTTCCAACTTATTGTTGATTTAGATAGCGGATAAATCGGAGGAAGGAAGTGTGCTCCTTTTACGACGCAGCCCGCGCCTAAGCAAACGATACGCGATGGCGCCTCTGCTCACTCACGTTCTCAAAAAGCGTCGTCAACGACTGCCGATGCGCTTGAAAAGGGAAGCCACACAACGCAGTACAGCAGACAGAGCACCACGAAGGAGATGAGATAGTCTTTTGCGTAACGCAGCACAGGCCAAAGTGGAAATTCGCGGTAGGGACTATTCGGTAGCGGCAGTGCCCCTCCACGGCCCACCTCCCAATGATTGGGGTACAGAAACATGGACGCGTACCATACATCCCCATCGACCTGTTTGTTAGTCGACCCATTGGCGTCTTCTGGCCTGAGGTAGTCAACCAACGCCGCAGCTACGCGCAGCACCCTGCGATGCACACGGCTGTCTTCAAAATATGTCATTTTCTTTTCCAGTCCGAAATCATGCCCACTGAAGCAATACCGAGGCGGCTGTCGATATCGATGAGCCAGTCTCACAAAGTGTTCCTCTTCTCCACGCCAGTAAGAAGGCTGTAGAGGAGCACGAAACGAAAAGGAAGAGAAAGGCGTGAAAAGAAGAACGGGGTGTTTGTGTGTGTGGGGGGTCCGGTTTTACGCAAGCCGTGAAGTCCGCTTCCTCCTGAGAGCTGCACTGCACGCAGCATGAGAAAGGGAAAACAAAGGAGAAGGGACAGAACGACTGCGAAGCTGTGTCGTCGCTTGTGCATTGAGAGAGAAAATATTTTTCCCACGGTGCGCAGCAGCGAAGTCATGGGAATCAAAAACGCCACCTGCAAACGTAAAATTAGATGCGGAGGTAAAGCTTTTCTTTTTATTTTTAAAGAGGAACGCAGAGGAGCACCTTTGAGACGTCACATCTACCGGTGTCGCTCTTACACACGCACACACGCACAAAGATCTGGTACACACAAAGGAATACAAAAAACTTTCCATCAAACACCACAACTCTATTTCAGACATTATTCTCTTTCTTCTGAGAGCTAGTGTAGTTGCGCAGGCATCGGTCACTGCAAAACGCGCTAGCGGTAGTCGCCGTCGTCCGGAATGTTCATCGTCAAGCCCACCGCTCACGCACCTCTACGACGCTCTTCTTCAGTGACGTCAGCGGTCTCTGCGTACGTTGCATTTAACAATCCTCGGGCGTGAACGTCGACTCGTGTGTGGAGAAACGCCAAGAGCAGTCAATCCAATTCTCACGAGTTAGTAGTACGGCATCCCGCCTGCCATTACGTTGTTCACCTTCGCCAGCAGCTCTTCTGCCCCCTCCACCGCCACCTGCTCATTCGAAGAGCGCACGTTGCTGGCTGCTTGTCGAATCGCATTTCGCACCGCCGCCATGGCGTTCGTGATGAGCCACTGCTGTACGGAGCCGCGTCGTGCGAGGTCGGCCAGGCACAGCAGCACCGTGGCGTATCCGTACACGAGGTACCCCGTCGTCACGCCGGCCTGCTCAAACTCCTCACATTCGACCCCGGTGTCGTCCTTGTCGCCCAGCACGGTTTCGTAGGTGAGGAAAAGCACCTTCGGGTCCACGCCGAGGCTCACCAGCAGCTGCACCGTCTCTGGCGACCCTGTCGGCGTGCGCAGGAAGCAGCGCGACTCGAGTATCCGCACCAGGTAGGACAGGGGGAAACAGCTGGTCTGGTTGAAGTACTTCTCAATGAGCCGCTTGGTGATGCTTTCCGTCGCGTCGTGCCGGTTCTGGAAGGCGCGTCCGATGCACGTGGCGTACACGGCCGGGTCCGTCACGTTGGAGCACAGCAGGGCATCCAGCTGCACCTCGGCACCGCCCAGCGCCGGGTACATGCCGCCCATCTCGATCAGGTCACTCGCCGACGCCACGTAGCTGGAGAGGAAGTCAATCTGCTGCAGCGCGACGTCGCGCTCCGTCACCACTTGGCCCTCCCACTGCACACGACGATCTAGAGAGGGGTCGCCAGAGGAGACAAAGGAAGTCGCAATGCGGTAGAGGCGCTGCTGCGTCTCCAGCAGTCCCAGCTGCTGTTCCACCTGCTGCCGCTGGTCGGACTGGCACTTCTTGGCGCACTCCAAGGCTTCGCGGAGGCAGCGGATGCGGTAGGGCAGGCGGTCCGCTACGGGGACGTCCGGTAGCGGCGACTGCGCCATGACAAAGCACTGCTGCATGGCCCCTTTGTAGTCGCCCTGCACATGGGACAAATAGTGGGCGTACTCCTCGGTGAGCACGCCGGCGTTGCGGCGGAGGTAGCTGGCCAAGAAGGGAGAGCGCGAGGCAAGGAGCGTCTCTCGGAGTGCGCGTGCCGTAGCCTTGTCATGACGCGGGGCGCACAGCCAGTCGAAGAGGAAGCAGTGGGCGTACTCGTCGGACGGTTCAATCTGCCAAATGGTGCCGGAGCGGCGCGGGCCGCCAAGGAGGTCGTCCACGACGCTGCGGTGATTCAGCCACGCCGCCTCCATCGTAGACACGGCGAGCTCCAGCACCTGCGTCTTGGTCTGGTGAACCGCGTAGGCACTACTGTTCCGCAGCTGCGCGCTCGATTGGCCGTTGCCTTCCGAGAGAAAGATGTGCAGCGCCGCGTTGTTGGGGTCCAGCTGCGCCGCCGCGTGCAGCAGCAGCTCCACCGCCACGTTTTCGCGTTTGAGGCTGCGCAGCTGCTCACAGATGCTTTGAAGGGCGCCGGAGGGCCAAAAAAGCGCGGCCTTGGCGCCGACCTCCGCAGCCCACTGCAGCACCTGCGACTCGGTGTACGACTGGAGCGACTCGCCCCGCGTGAGGGCGTCCATCTCGCTGCGGAGGCGGTACGCCTGGGTGCTGATGCCGCCAAAAAAGTAGGGGCACTTCTGTTGCAGCTGGATAAAGGAGGCCACGCGATCGCCCGCACTGGCGCTGACGCCCTGCTGGGAGTCCAGTAAGACTTGGCTCAGATAGCGGCCCAGCCGCTGCGCCACCTCCGCGTCGCGCATCACCTGTGCAAACGTGACTGGCGCGTCGCCAGAGTGCAGCGGGATCCACGGCACGCGCTGCAGCAGCGTCGTTGCCTGCAGTGCCTTGTGTGCCAGCTCGTAGCAGCCGTACAGCATGGTGGCCTGAAGGCGCTTCACGTCGTCGGACCGCAGACTGCGGCCGCGAGGCACGAAAACGACCACCTTGTCCTGCTGCCATTCGTGCTGCATGTCGATGGTGCGCTGCTGCTCCGTGACGGAGCCAACGGAAAGGCTGTCGAGGTACTGAATGAGCTTCGTCAGCACCACGGCCACGGGTGCGACGTAGCTCTGCGACACCTTGCTCACCGCCACATCCCACAGGAGGCTCAGCGATCGCGCGAGGAACGTGGCGAGGCCGGTAGCAAACGGTGACATGAGAACAACGATCTGCTGCACTTCCATATCCACGCCTGCGTTGGAGGCGCTTTGTGCGCCAGGCAGCTGCATGCTGCGTAAAAGGTCCCTCGCTTTGCGCTGCGCCTCCACGTTCTCTGCCGCACGGAGCCGCCGCCCGAGTTCGCTGAGGGAGAGACCCTCGTCGCCGCTGCTCACGAGCGAGCCGTCGCCGCTGAAGGAGCGGGGGACGTCGGACACCGTGTGGAGGGCCCCAATGGCGATCTGAAAAAGCATCGCCGCGTAGTCGGTGGCGCTGTAGACGGAGGTGAAGCGGCTCAGCAGGGCGTCGCGGCACTCGGCACCGGCGCTGGATAAAATGAGGTACAGTGTGTCAACTGGACGGGCCTGGGTGTAGAGGGAGAGGCCGTGGCGGTGCACCACGATGTACGTCACGGCAGGGGAGCAGGTTTGCGCGCACAGGTCGTTGAGGTTCTGCGCGGCGCGGCTTGGCAGTTTGTCGATGGCATCGACGCGCACGATGTGTGACGACGGCCCGCTAAAGACAGTGACGATATCCCGCGCGTTATGATGCGGTGCCATGATCGTCGGCGGCGACGTCGCGGCGAGCACCTCGTCCGACGCGCGGTCGTCGCTGGCGTCGCTGAAGGCGACCAGCACCGCCGTGGCCGAGCCGTAGCACACGCTCACCTCCTTGCCGGGCGGCAGATACGACGGGGTGTGCGACTGGAGAATGAGCTCTGCCGAGTACACAGAGTCGAACGTGTTCGTGTAGCGGTAGCGAAACTGATCGCCGTTGAGCGCGGTCGCCATCAGACGACAGCCCTGCGCATCTGCGTCGATCACAAACACCCGAATCAGCGGCGCCGCCTCCCCCTGCGCGGTCGACTGGGAACGGAGCTGGCGGTCTGGTTGGTGCCGCAGAGAGAGCATGTACCGCAGCCCGCCACTAGAGTTGATGCGCCACAGGCCGATGGTGCTCTGTTCACTCAGCGTGACAAGAATGCCGTCGCGTTCGTCCACGGCGAGGTCGATCAGGCCGCCGTGCGCGCCGCCCGTCCACGTCTCCCACACATTGCTGACGACGGAAGTCAGCTGGCCCACCACCGGGGTGCTGGAAAACCAATTTGTGTAGCTCACCAGGCGGATCTTTGGGGTGAAAGGGGTGTTCTCGCGCATGTAACGAACCTCGTACACGTGGCCATCTGCACCCGCACAGAAGACTCGGCCGCTGAAGCCGCTAATTTTTGTGATCACAACGTCGGTGGAGCAGCTGTAGCCTAAACTCACCACCTTCATCTCGGCAGCGTCGTCCTCGCCGACGACGCAGAGGCCGAGTAGGAAGAGCATGTTTGTGGTGGCTACCGGGAGAACGTAGGTGACATGCGGCTGGAAGGCCCCCGCAACAGGACGCACCGGCGTCCCGATTACTGTGATCAGCTCAGGAATCTCATCGTAGACGCAGAACTCGCGACCTCCCTGGTAGTCCCACAGCACCAGCTTGTTGTCGACGGTGAACCAAGCACGCGACAAGGCTGCGAAGACGCCAATAAGGGAGGAGTAACGCACCGTCTTCCAGAGGGACAAGAGCGTGTCCGGCCACGCGACGCTGCCAACAGGAAAGAAATCAGGCACGGTAGACGTCGTGTCGCGGGTGTTGAGGGCACAGGAATTGGAACGGACAATACCGATCGAATGGGGATTGGGGTGCCGCCCCGTCGCGGCGCCGGCCAGCACCGTGCTGACCACCTCTTCTACGACCGGTACAGTCCTCCTTGCGTCAACGCTCGTTTGCTGCATCGCGGAAGATGCAGAGAACGAAGTAGCGTCAAATCGTGCCCGCCTGATATATGAAGAAGCGCTTCCCGGTCGACGGGACGGAAGCAGATCCGCTAAAGACTGCTTTTGATTCTGTGTTGGTGATGGCCGAAGTAAAGAGCAGCCCTGTGATCGTCTTCCTTTCACGAAGAGGGAAGGCGCATTCAAGGTTGAGGGGCAAAGCTCGTTAATTAGCTCCTCACCAAAAGTAGAGCAGAAGAGCAATTACGTACCACTTTGGAAAAGAAATGAAGAATGAAAGGCAGGAAGTGAACGAGACCTAAGAACAAAAAAGAGGGGAAAACGTCGGATGCACCTTCAGCCCGTTCGAACTGCAAAATAGGGCGGTTGACTTCGCGCACTTTCCTCGACATTTTCCACCAACAAAACGCACGTTAAGACAAGCGTCTACAGCCTCATTTGTTGTTGTTGTTTTTTTCACCAAGTAAGTGGTTTTCTAAACAAAGCGGTCAGCAACACACGGAAAAGTGTTCGGCAGAGACCAGAGGTCTTGAAAGCCAAAGGGAATTGTGCTTGAACGCGTGCTCTCTTAACAATAACAGCATTCAAACGCGACCACATTATTGTTTTCTTTCACAAAGAAGAACACGTAACACAAACTCAGATTTAAAAAACGCACCACGTAAATGGAGGGAGAAAGAGTCAAAATAAAAATAATCGAACACGAAACGGTAAGAAAGGGACTAAAAAAAAAAAGCCAGTCAGCGTTTGTGTCACGGCAAAAAAGGCCAGCCGGCGGGGGAAAGAGAGAGGATGTGCACGTGTAAAAAAAAAAAGAGAATAACGACGGCAGAAGGCAAAAGAAAAAGAAAAACGATGATACGGTGGAAGGAGCAGCAAGAAAGCAAAAACGGATGCGACACAACAGTAGAAAGCAATCTACCGAGTGGAAAGGGTGTAAATGCTTCGAGGACGCCCGACACGTAGCAGGAATTGTGTTTTTCCTAGCAGCGTTTGGTGGATTCTGCAAAGCTTGTCGAAGATCGCGCCCTTCGATACCCTGCCTCACACCACTTAGTTGGAGTCCGAGTCTGAGTCGATCTGCAAGGCGCCGAAGCGGGATGGAATGCGTGGGCGCGCCACTTCGGCGGCCGCGATCGGCGTGGCACTGACAGCGTCGGTCTTCGTATCATTTGCCGCGCCTCCCATCTCCTTTTTCTGCTTTTCTTCTGCCGCGTCAGTCACGTGAAACGCGATGCTGCTCTCACCTAAACCGCGGTGCGACTTGCCGCCGCGCACGGTGGACGAGTTGAGAGAACTCTTCTCCGTGGATCGCGTTGACAGTGGCCGTGGAGGGGCTGTTGGAAGAGGCGGCGGCCCTGCTGCATTGCGTTGCGTTGTCAAAGCCGCGGAGGAGATCGCCGGTGCGCTCACTTGACTCTTCCGCCGCGGGGGACGTGGCGGTACCGCGACGGCGGGACGTGGGGCCAGTGGCGCCTTCGAAGGGGGAACCATAGGATGGGCAGCGGCTGTGGTAGAAGGTGGCACCTCCTGCACCTTTGCCTTCGCCACAGTGATGCTGCCCTCCGCGTCGGACTTGGCATCGTTGGTTTGGAACACGACGGAGTCGGAGCTCGCGGAGCTGTTCACCATAAGATTGGCAAACAGTTTACTCTTCTGGCTAGACGCCGTCTTCGCAATTTCTACGGGCTTCGCTGCGTCCGCGCTGACCTCGTTGCTCTCCGCGTTCGGCAGCGCGACCGAATGGAACACGATGTTGGAGGTCGACTGCGCAGCATCCTCCGCCGTGCTGGGACGGACTCCGTCGACCGAGAAGACGACCGAGTCGGTGCCGCCGGTGGCGCTGAGGTGCGAGAATGCCGCCGGCAAAGGAGGGACGTCCTCGACATTGTCCAGCTTCACCGACGCAGGCGAGGAAGCGAGGTTTTGCGTTGGCCTCTGGGAGGTGCTGCCGTCCGAAGCCACCGCAGCCTCTCTGACCCCCGACGGCTGCTTCTCGTCGGGGGAGCTGGCACGAGAGGGGCTCGCCTCGGCCTCCGCCGCAACAGGGAACGTGATCGCTGCGGCGGCTTTGGGTCGCCTCTCGGCAGCGTGTGCAATCTCTTGCAACTGTCGCTGTGTCAAGGCGGAGAGCGGCGGAATGGGTCGTGCGGACAACACAAAAAGTGCCTTGTACACCGTGTGCAAGAGGGGAAGGTTCTCGAACACTAATCCTAGAGCACCGCCCACCTCATCCTCCACCACCAATGTCAAGGGCCGCAAGTGCCGCACCCGCAACGTGCGCAGAGGCATCTGCACGAGGGTCTCACGGGCGAGAAAGGCTTGCGCCGTGAGCGTGGCGTGGTCGAGCTGCAGGCACACCCGCTGCAATCCGCCTTTCGTTGTGGAAAAGTTGTGGCGCATTTGGACGCCACGCAAAAAGCACACGGTGTCCACTTGCGCAAGTTCCGCGGCAGAGAAGAGACCCCCAGACGTAGAAAAGGTGCCGTTGAAGGACGTCACTTCAAGCTGGTTGGGCGGAAGCATCGGCACCACGTGCCCCTCTGCAGAATCAGACAGCTGTCCTTCGAGTTGGGCAACTCGGCGAGCCAGACGCGTGATGGTGCGCTGGCGCTCCTCTAGTTGCCGATCAACCGTGGCGTCGTAGCTTCGCGACAGCTGCCCGCTATTGAGGTCCATCAGCACGGAGTCTATACTGATGCGACGCAGACCGTGCGTTTGCCGATATTCGTCTTTGCGAAGTCGCTTACAGTCGTTGATGAGCGCGTCGTATTCGTCCACGGTGCGCGGGCGGAGGTCGAGCAGCCACCCGTGACTCACGGCCAGGGCAGCGCGCTTGCCCAGCGACTTGGCGATGTGCCGCTCCTGCGAAGTGATTGGCAAGCCATCTATTGCCTCAATGCTCAGACCGATGGTGAGGAGAGCCATTAGCCGGTAATACGGATGCGCAGCAACGGGGCATCCTTGCAAGCATAACAATCGGAGAGATGCTTGCTTGGTAAGTCCACGAAAAGATTCTATTTTGTTGCGCTGCAGTAGCAACTCAGAAAGGTAAGAATGTGTGCCAAAGTGCTCAAAATTAGTCAGCTTGTTGCGCTGCAGATTGATCAATAAGAAGTGTTCCTGCGATCGCTCGGCAAGACCCTCTAAAGACTCGATTTTCTGCTCAACAAGGTCGAGCCGGTGGTATTCCATCTGTTGCCGACCACGCCGTGACCCATCTAATACAAGATGTGTACGAATACAAAAAAAAAGAAAACTAAAGGGGCACAAAATACACTAAGACGCGTGTAGCATCTCTGTCGAAGCTGATGTGAGACACCCCTCAAAGCAGATCAGACCAGTTCTACCGTCCGCGCCACGCACTGCGTGGGAGTTCGAAGCACAAAGGCAAATAAAAAAGAGAAAACTCAAGAAAAGGCAGCCAAGGTGAGGGAGTGAGAGAGAGCAGTTCCAAAAACAAATCAAGTTGCCTCAACATTCCAGGAGCGTGCAAAAGCAAAGGGTATAAAAAACGCCTCTTACAAAAGTGGTTTTATCAGCATCATTCAGCGTTGTATCCAACGACGACGCAGCAGCAACACAAGAAAAAAGAAGGAATGCCGAGCAACTACTTGGTGGCCCCTCTGCAAAGGACGGCAATTTGAAGCCGGCGTGAAGAAAAACGGCAGAAGCGCAGCTTTCTCCTTTTGCAAAAGCCTCCCAACAAGTGTGAAGACGAAATCCTCTGCCTTGCGAATCGCGGCTTCATACTACATTGCATCTTTCCAGCCTCGTCATCATCCACAGTGCACACACTGTTGCGGCTTACACACCTGTGTTGCTTTTCCTTGTTTTTATACACTTTCGCCTGACGTTAGTTATCATCAAGAATCTCGGCATGTCTTCAGCTCACAGAGCACTGAAACAACAAAATACATTACATTTTTTTTTTTAGCTGGCCCTCTAATGAGAGCGACAAACGCACGCCATCGCAAGAACAAAAGGTGGCACGTGCACCCTGCCTGTTGCTTTCAATAAACTGAAGAATAACCTGCACGCACCAAGAAAACAAGCACCGGTTACGCCCGCTGACTCCTGCAGAAGCGTCCGCTTGCCTGCAGCCATCGCTGCCTCCCACATTGCCAGCACGGGGTATAAATCCACGAATGGAGCGAAACGGTAAACGTCCTTTATATCTCACGAACAAATTATACGTCTCGACCCCTTTTCAGAGAGCCGCAACGATGGCGAAAACAGTGCATTATTTAGGAGGATAAACTAACGCACCCACACAACAAAATATCAACAAATACATGTCTCGCAAGCGCGCAACTCACGAGGCAACATCACTGCAACACGTGTTGCGCGCAACGCAAATCGCCTCACGAGCCCGCCACATCCGCTTCCACGTCCCTTTCGTACTTGCAAAATTAATCCGCATCACGCGCCTGCTCCGGGCGGTTCTTCGGGCCACCCGCCTGCCGCGCAACGATGATCTGGTTCACAGAGAGGACCGTCAGAACTGTGTCGGTGGCAAGCCTAATCGCCCAGAACTTGGTCAAGTACGGTTCGATGATGCCCGTCTCCAAGGCATCCAACGTGGTGCCGTCCGCGATGTTGACGCCCTGGTACTTCTTGCCGGCGTTGTGGTCGGCCTCCAACTGCGTGACCATATCCGTGCCGTTGAAGCCGCTGACCTCCGCCAGCGTGCGCGCCACCACTTCGAAGCTGGAGGCAAACTTGCGCACGGCGTACTGGTCCAGACCAGGGTTGGCCTCGGCGTAGCGCGTCAACTCCTTCTGCAGCTCCATCTCCACCGCACCAGCGCCGGCCACAAGACGCTTGTCCTTCGTGAGGGCCTTGAAGACGTTCACGCCGTCGTCGATAGCGCGCTCCACGTCGTCAAGCACGTTCTGCGTTGCGCCACGCACTACGATCGTCGACAGTTTCGAGTCGTCCTTGTCCTGCGCGAACGTCGTGACGCTCTTACCGCCGATGTCCATCACGTCCACCGAGTCGCAGCCGCCCATGTCCTCCATTGTCGGGGCGTCCAGCCGGGTCATGACGCGGGCACCGACCGCAGCGCACAGGCGCCGCAGCTCAAACTTTGACGGCACGCGCACAGCCATCATACCAAGACGGTTGATGAAGTGCATGGCAAGATCGCCGAATGACGAGTTGGATACGATGAGGTTGGCGCCGGATTTGTAGATGTTCTCGATAATTTCCTGCATAATCTCCTCCTCCTTGCGAGAGTACTGAATAAGGTCCTCGGCGTTCTCAATCAGCGCCGTGCCCTTTGTCTCCAGTGACGGCACGTCGACGGCGCAGCTGTACACGGCCACCTTGGCGTTCTTGAGGTGCTTCAAGTTGCTCTCCGTGTTGCGGCCAATCACGAAACCGCGGACGAGCTTGGAGGAGAGGATCGACTCGCCGTCCAGCTTCACCACGCGTACGTTGTCTACGTTGAAAGAGCGGACGTTGGAGGGGCACACGTTGATGCACGCCTCCGCTACCAGGTCTGCCAGAAAACCCTCGTAGCCGTACTGTTTCGACGCGATGGCGGTGCGAAGGGCCTCCGTGACGTGCTCCTTCAGAAGACAGTCATCTGCGCTCTTGCAGATCATCGTCTCCAGCAGCTCTAAGCTCTTGTTGCTGGCCTTCTTGTAGCCCTCAATGATGTCGCTGGGATGCAGACCCATGCGAACGAGCGACTCCGCCTGTGAGAGAAGCTCACCGCACAATGTCACGACGAAGTTCGTCCCATCACCGACTTCCTCTTGCATTGCGTTGGACGCCTGCACCAGAAGCTTTGCCGCCGGGTGCTCCACCTCCAGCTCACGCAGAATAGTGGCCGCGTCGTGCGTGACGAAGAGTTTGTTCAAGTGGTTGATGACCATCTTGCACAGACCGTTGGGGCCCAGCGAGCTGCGCGTGATCTTCGACAGTTCGCGGCACGCCTCGATGTTCTTCACCACCGGATCGTCCACGAATGTGGAGCCATCCTTCAACATCGACTGCGAACCTGTTTGCATGAACGACATTTTTGGCAGTTTTGTCGTTGGCTTTGTGACCCTCAAGTTACCCGGCGTTGCGTTGCTCAATGCTCAAATAAGGGGAAAAGAACGGCCTCTTAAGCGCGGAGGTGAGGTGAAGTAAGGGGGAAAAATATGTGGATAGCAACTGGCAGCAAACGAGAATATTCAATAATGTGGGACAGAGAGTACAAAAATGGCACGAGCGACAATGCGAGGTGAGAGGCGAGAGAAAGATGGCAAAAGAGAGCAAGAAGCCGAGAAAAGAGAAAGTGGCCACCTTCTTTCTTCTCCGTTTTCTTTGTTTTGTTTATTGTGCCGCTCTTTCAATTTGCAGAGACTATCGCAACGTCTGGGAGTGTGCAGGCGTACGGTAGGTCGCGCTTTAATGCGTACTGCTGTTTGGGTCCGCCGATTGGGGTGGTGCAATGCGTTGAGCACTCTTGCCAGCACATTATCCACAGACGGTCGAACAACGACTTGTTTTAATAGAGATGCACATCACACCCACCCCTTCAGCAAAAGAGCGCCGCCAACAGCAGGTAACACAGTTTCAACCTTACTTCGGTTCCCTATTTCGTTGTTAATGAACCAAACTCAGGTTAAGCGAGCGTTTACGGCATTTAAAGAAACAAAAAACAATTAGAGAACTTCTCCCTGACACTCGTCCCACGCACTTTCCATTGGCTGGTGCAAGGGCAAAAGAAAAACAGCCGATGTGATGGGCCGCAACTCCCACCGCTTTCACGGATGCTGACATGGACAGTGCGTCAACGACGCGAATTGGTCGAGGCGCTTCCGGCTGTAGCCCCCTTTCCGAGACGCGCTTCTCCTTATTATCACACATCTTCCGCCACGCGTTAGACCTCCACCTTGGGGCGCTTGGCAGGAGCTTCCGTCGACTTGGCGGCACTGGCAAATTCAAAGGTGTGCCCGTAAATCGGCAGTCCGACCTGTTTGCTGTGCGAGCCAGTGCAGCACACACGGATGTGCAGAATATTCCGCAGCGGTGCCCCATCCGGAGAGTTGACGAACTTCTCTACAAAAGCGACGATGTTCTCCACAATTTCCTGAAGACTGAGGCCGGTGTGACCTACACGGCATGTAACCGCGTTGTCGCCGCGTCGCGGCACCACCACAGTGCGCACCGCCTGGTGCAACCGCCTCATGAAGTTCCCCTTCTTGCTGACCCAGACGGGAATCCGGCGGTGTTCGAGGAACTCGCCTGTAAGCTGATGCGGGTAGTTGTGGAGCCCGTAGACGATGAAGTGGTCGTAGCTCCTTGCGAACGCGCGTACAGCAACAGGACCCACCACCTTCGCGGAGAGCTTCTGGCCGTCGATCACGCGGCGCACCCGCTTCGCAACTGCGTCGCCGTCCTCGCTGAGGGCGAACACCTTATCCTTGTATAGGCGCTGTGGGGCGGGCGTGATGAGGCACAGGGTGCCGCTAACAGTTTCGTGAGGGACCGTGAAGTACAAAGGAACGCGGTGCGCCACAGGGGCGACGAGAAACGCGAGCTGCACATCGACCGACACACATTTGTTTTCACGGACCGGGGCAAAAAGCTCGTTAACGTCATCGGTCGCCGTGGTGGTCACTTCGTCAGCCGCTACAAAAGACAGGAGTGCCTTTACAGCCTCCTCGGTATTGACAAGGAAACTCATCCTTTAAGTGGAAACCTGCGCAGCTTACACGCGAATAGTAAACACAAAGACCCACAGCAGGTAGCTTCGGTGTCGAAAGAGGTACACGCCACGTTGCACTAACAGCTTAGCGAACTCAAGAACTTTCTGCTCTGCCGTTTTTCGTAAATCTGCGAAGACGAAAAAAGAAGAAAAGAAAAGAAAGGAGAGAGAGGAGAGAACATGTACATGAACGAACGCGCGTTCGCAGATGTTTGGGGAAGACACGACGAGGAAAGAAATGGCATCAAGTGGGAGAATGTACCTCGTCTTTTTCGGCAGCAAAGGGAATTCCCTCGCAATCCCTGCGCCAATAACGTGTTTAAGGATCTCCAGAAGCTGAGCCCCTCTCTTTGTCTGAATGTTTGGTCTTCGCCCTTCACGAGACAGTTCGCTTCAAAGAGAATGAGAAGGGACAAAAGGAAAAAAGAGTCGGATAATGTGAAGTACTATTAATATGCGCATGCAACGACTTGCGCACACCTTCTTATCGCACAAATGCACCACCTGCCACAGACAACACAAACAAAAAAAATAATGCGCAGCAAAGGCGCTTGCAGGGGGCTCGAGCCGCTTCGGTGCAAAGACTGCTTTTGAAGCCGGAAAAGGAGAGAGGACTAGCTCGAGTTCGGAGAGCTCAGGTCGATAAAGATTCAGGAGCGCCGTCCCCCAGTCCCATCGCCCACTAGGAAGAATTCAGCTTGGCCACGACTCCGGTGGGAGACGTGACGTAGACCACGGGAGAGGCAAACATCTTCTTCGTCGTCTCGTCCACGACGGGCAAGAGGCGCAGACTGCCGCACGCAAACACGTACTCGCCACGTCGAAAAGAACTGCTAACAGCCTTCATTGCTTCTGCCGAGCAGCGGACGGTGATCATCTCACCGCCCCCGGTGACAAATTCGCGCACGAACACCGTCAACAGCACGCTTCCGTCTTGCAACGCGTCGCTGTCCACAATCCTGCCAGCGACAGTGATGTTGCTCATGGACTGCGCACACGGTGTCAGCTCCACCTCTGACCACGCCGTGGTCTGCGTGGACGAGCCAAACGGCGATGTCATCGAAAGGTCCACCGGACTGGGTATGTACGCAGGCAAGTCCGGCACGCTCTTCCGCCGTCGCTGATCCTTCTCCTTGGGGAGGTCGAGGGAGTGTTTCGCTTTGCTGTGCATGCGGAGTCCCTCGTGCGTGGAAAATCTCTTTTCACACACGGAACACACGTGCACCGACGGCACCTCCGTCGCGGCCGCAGCGGGCATGGTAGAGGAGTACGCATCGGCGGTGGACACAAAGCGGGCATCAGCACCGGCCAAACCTCCACCTGGCACTTGGGCGTCGGGAGCGGGGAAAGGAGAGGCAGCAAAAGGGCTCGCAGCCGCCGCGAAGGGCGACGACGGGGCGTTGGCGGCGGAGAGAAAGGGAGAGGGAATGGCCGCGGGCGCTGCTGCAGCCGTTGCTGCCGCATCCTCCGGCATGGGGGCAGCTGGCGCAGGCGTCTCTTCCGCAGAGGCAAAGGGCGAATACCCGACGTCAGAAAACGGGGTTGTTGCGGCGCCCGAAAAAGGCGAATTGTCGATGCTGGACTTAAACGGCGACGAGACGAGCGTAGCGCTGCTCTCTGGCGCGACGGCGACGGGTTCAGCGGTCTCCTGCGGTGGCATCGGTGATCGAAGTTGGCCGAACAAGGGGAGTTGGCCAAAAGGGGTGACCGGGGCTGTCTGCTGGTCCGCGACTTCGGCCTTTGGAGCAACCTTGCTCGCCTCCCTTGTGAACTTCATGCGAAAGGGGTTGGGGCATTTCGCCGGGTGGCAAGGACCGAAAGACACCGCGGTGGCCATCACAAACGCATCGGACATGCTGAGGCTGAAAATGTTGCGCTCATCCGCCTCTGCAGGGTAAGCGGAGCTGTCCACCGCTGACCCGCCGCTTTCAAACGGGTTCTCACCTTCCGGGTTCACTACCCCGTAGAGTGGCTCGGCGTAGTCGGACGGGCGGGCGGCGAAGACGCGCATCACCATGGAGCTGTGCACAAACTGGTTTCCCATTCGCTTCACACCAATATCGTCCCACATAGAGAGCATCTTCTCCATCACCAAGCTGGGCACCTCCCGCTCTGCCTGGTGCAGCGGCTTTGGCGCCGGTTTTTCGCGACGCGCAGGACGCTCGTAGAGATCGGGTTGCACAGGCGTCACAACGGTAGGCGCTTGAGGGGGGGTGTTGCGGAAGACGCCTACCGGAGTCTGCGTTGTCTGCTCCTCCGGCTGCCCGGGCCCGGCGCCAGCCTCCACCGCGCCCTCACCGCTGTGCACCTGCTGCAGATGCAGCTTCGCCGCCATCTCCAACCGGAAAGCTTTTTTGCAGACACTGCAGTGGAAGCGCTTATCCGGCGCCGTCGCTTGACGTCGCGAAGAGGTGGCGAGAGGAAAAGACGCAGCAGCTCCGAGCACGAAGCCCTGTCCATCTACAAAGGTGTGGCGGGCCGCTCCCACCTGTCGTAAGCGACGAAATGCGCAGCGACATGCGGCAACGCCAACAATTCGAATGCACCGTTGCATTAGATAGAACTTCTGCGAAAGATATGACGAGGGGAAGAGAGAAGACAAAAACCAAAACAAAGAAACTAACGCCGCACTCGGGCGAACGCGCACTGTTGTGCATGGACGAAAAGGTGAAAACAAAGAGGAGGGATAGAGCGAAAATTCAACAGATTAGAAAAAAAAGGCGCAATGCAAAAAAAAGGGTTCAACTAAAGCCTAGCATCGTTTCAACCAGTCATATTAACTGCATCTCAGCTAGAAAAAAGAGGCGCTGAGTCATGAAACGAAACTGAGGCGGCGCAGCGGAGTGCTAACAACCACTTAAACTGTCGGCCTCGTCTAAAGTTATCTACTAATAGATTGGGGTAGAACTCTGTGAACGCTGGTCTGGAGCGCAGAAAATGTTCAGTCATTGAACACAAGGGATGACACATCATACGGCCAAAAACGAACCGGGAAAAGAAAACACACGTCGAGGGAGCAGAAGATAGCACGTAGAACGGGAAAGCAGAAAGCACCACGCTGTCGTTGAAATCGCAAACGCTATCTCCGCAGCTGCGCAACACTCGTGATGGAGCCGAGAGAGTCCGTCACCAGCAGTTCAGTGGTCGTAAAATACGCCTCGTGCACCGGCACGTAACGAGGCTTGTGAATGAGTTTCGACACCACGTGGATCACCTCGCCCTCGTTCAAGTTGGCAAAGCAATACCCAGCCATTGCAGCGCCTCTGCAACGAAGCTGAAAAACTTGCTGCGCCGCCACCGTAGACGGGCTTGGCGGCAAGCGGGCAGAGCTACCACATTCCGTCAGAAGCAGCTTGCACGACCACTCCGGCTCACCTTGCAGAATGCCACGACTTGGATTGCGAATTACACCCACACAGGCGTGAATAACGAGCTCATCAAGTGCAGCTCCGTTACAACTGGCAACGTGCCGAAGTCTTGATGAGCGCATCATGGCCCGACTGAAAAAAAAAAAGGAAATGACACGCGGTATGCTATAACAGACGCTACCACTTCTGGTAGGCTTTTTGAGCAGAAAAGAAAGCACAACAATTACGTAGATGGGAGAGATTGAAGAAGATTGCAAGCGATTCGACAGGTGGGACGGCGAAAGGTACAAGAAAGCGTTCTCTAGTGGCGGCTGCTCGAAGTCTGTTCGATCCATTGGCATTTGGTAAAAAAAAGCCTGCGCTCAACTTACGCTTCTCCGCTGGTCTCCTCTGGTGGAATGCACTACCCCAGCTCAGTGTATTGCGTGACTGCAAAAGCGCCCTGCACCGTTACAACACAAAACACACTGTCAAGCTCCCGTCGTCGACGAGAGAAACCTGAGCGTGCTGAAAAGGGGAAACGAGTTCAACTTGTCCACTTTAACGGAGCTTCATCGAGAGCAACGCGTCCTCGCCTTCCAGTTTATAAGAGCATATCATTTCCCATTAATATCACTATGTTGTTGGTGGTGTCTTGTTGTTCGGAGTTTTTGCCAGTGTTGAATACCAGAAAGCCCATGAAATATTCCCCGCGTCGAGAGACAACAATGAAAGAACAGAATTAAGAGGGCAGCGCAGCGCAACTTTTAAAACCCCGAACACGATCGTCTCGTAGACCTAGCAAAAAAAAAAAAACTACCAGTCTTCGCAACACTCCATCTTTTCGTTTCGCTTTTTCATAATAGCATTTATGCACATTCCAACACAGTTGTCAGCTAAGCTCCACCGCACGCGCCCGGGCACACATTACGTCGAAAGGAAGAAGAGTGTAAAGAAAAGATAACACATATTATTGAATGCGTGCCTGTTATTTGAACTTGAAGACATCTACTGTGTCTAGGAGGGGAAAGTTAGTGAGTAAGAGAGAAGTGTGGAAGCACATCCTCGGTCGTGAAAAACAATGTCGGAGGAAAAAGAGCACGAGAAACACAACTAAAAGCTTAAGCGCTTCATCTTATCGCTTCTTCTCTCTGTAGTTGGATGCAAACGCCTTAAAGCCCGTCTGCGCCATTACAAATCGTCATCGTTCTCATCAGTTGGCGCGGCGGAGGGGGAAGAGGGGGTCGCCTCGGGGGTAGAGGCCATGTGCGACACGACGAAAGCCTTCATCTCGGCAAGGCTGCGACCACCCTCGTAGCTCTCGGTCTTGCCTCCAGCGGGGATGAAGAATAGTGTCGGAAAGCCGTTCACCGAGAACTTCGCACGGTCGAAATCATTTGCGGTGGCATCGATCTTGCCGATGATGACGTCCGCGGACTCGAGCTCCTTGGCGAGCTTTTCAAATTCGGGGTGGAGCTTCTTGCAGTGACCGCACCACGGGGCGTAGAACAGCACAAAGATGTTTTTGCTGCCATCGGTGTATTTGTCGACCGTCTTGCCCACAATCGTGGTCAGACCCTCGACCGTCTCCACCTCCGGGACGCTCTCCGACATCAGTGTCTCCGCCGTCTCACCCTTGCTGTACTTCTCCACGAACTCGCTCACAGACTCGGCGGTGATCGGGGTTTCAGTCGGCATCACGTGATGGTGACGTTCGAAGTCCAACACAAACGCGGGAAACTTCACGTCCTTCGGCATGCCGAGCTGGAAAGCCACCTGGCGGTACTTGTCGCCGTCGACCCACGACATCAGCACCTGGCTGCGGAACTTCTCTGCGACCGCCACGAGTGACTCCTTCAGCGCAGGGGCAGTGTCCTTGTCCACAAAGAGCCAGCCCAGGGGTTTCGCTTTGTTGGCCTCCATGTAGGACTGGAAGGTTTCTTGGCCAAGCTCGCCCAAGAAATCGAGCTGGGCCTCTGACAAGAACTGCTTCGCCGACTCTACCGTCACGGGCAGCACGCCGGCGTACGCCTCATGCTCCTTGTCGTGACGGTACACCGTGACGGACTCCATCGCGGCGTCGGCGGCGATGGCTTCATCGGTGACGAGGGCGAAGTTCACCTGCGTGCGAAAAACGTTGGCCACCTTTGTCATCGTCGTGGCGAGTGCGGAGTCAGCGCTGGCCGTCTTGACGACGCACACCGGGAGATCCTCCTTCTTGAGTTCGTCCAGCTGCTCTGCCTTCTCAATCGCGGTGACGGCGGGGCCTACCTGAGCTTTGATGTAGGCAGTTATGCCAGCCGCAGTGCGCGGGCCGCTGTAGTCCTCCACCTTCTCGCCGTTGCGGAAGATCATCATGGTCGGGAAGCCTTTAATGTCAAACTTGGAGGCCAGCTCGGTTTCCTTGGTGCAGTCGACCTCCGCCAGCGTCGCCACGCCCTTCAGGGTCACCGAAGCCTTCTCGAACTCCGGCGCAAGCGTCTTGCAGTGGCCGCACCATGGCGCGTAGAACTTCACAAGGGTAAGGTCACCGCCGATGATCTTGTCGAAGTTGCTCTTGGTGGCCACCTGCACCTCCGCGGAGGCCACGCAGAGGAAGAGGGCACAAACAGCCAGGAGAAGGAAGGATTGCTTCATTGCTGTCCTCCTATGCGTAAAACAGGTGAAGTTTTTTTTTTAAGAACGCTGAGAAGGATACAAATAGGGTAAAACGAAAGTAACGGGAGACAATGCTTAGTGGCGCTGAAAACAAAAGTCAAGCTTTTCTTCTTTCGCAGCAGCAACAGAAAAAGTGAAGTAAGGGCGCGAATTTGAAATCAGAATAGAGGCAGAGGCGCAGTCGCAGAAGAGAGTCACGATGAGAGAAAGAGAGATTGGGGAACGAGTGGGATCAACGGTTTCACTACTCCTCCTATTCTTCTCTCAAATTGCGTGGAGAAGGAAGGGCACAGACGAGGTTTGATCTGTGCATGTGGCAGATCAACTTGCGTCGTCATCGGTGGCACAACATCACTGCAAATTAAAAAGTGGAGGGCAGACACATACCATCGCAGGAGTAATAAAAAAGTTTGCTTACAGTAATACTTACAGCGACGCCTTCTTTCTTTCTTTCGTGGCGCGTGAGCACTGTCATTCCGAAATGGGAAAAAAAATGCTAGGTAAGAAAGGCAACTCAAAGAAAACGGAGATACTCCACAGCTTTTCTTTTTTTTGAAGAGGAGGGGGCATTTTGTGGTGTCTAAAGCACCCGTCCGCATAGAAGGCAAACACATGCATATTATTCTTTCAAACCTTCTAGGTGCCTAAAAGAAAAAAAGGAATGGAAACGAAAAGGGAAACCTGTTTTTGAAAATATGAAACATTCTTGTGCTATTTCGTTACATTTATACTGCCTATATATAGAAGCAAAATGCGGAAAAAGATTTGCGTCATCTCAAAAAAAAAAAAAACCTGAAGAAAGAACAAGAATTGGACTTACTATAGCAGTGGAGCAGAATGTTGCCCGTATATCGTGATTTGGCACGAAAAACGACGCTTAAGCCAATGATCATCGTTTCGGCTACACTTTTTCTCTGCTATTGATGTTATTGGCTAAGAATTAAGGGAAGCGGGGTTTTTTTAATGCTTTCAACGATAGCGTTTAGGTTTTTCTTTTGCCAATCATTAAAGAGGTGCAAACACTTTTAAGAACACTTGGAAATGAGGTCAGACAAGATGAACTGTATCTGAGTTATTTAATCAGCGGAAAAGTAAAGAGAAAAAGACTTACAACGAAAATCAACGTCACCTTTCCCTTGTTAATCAGGGTCAATATTTGTATCCTAAGGTTTTGTCTGTGTGATTGCGGTTCCGTTCTGGGAGGGCGAGACCGCTGCTTCATGCCTTGCTCTCTGCACATACCCATTGCCACCAAGTGTAGACGGGTGGATAGGTGAAGGAACACAAAGCCCAACCCACAGAACGGACAGAAGCAAAAAAAGCCAGGAGCCTACTCCTGCTTCTTCGACTCTTGCGCACCGACAGCAGGGGCGATGGAGTTTCTGTACATCACATCGAAGTTCATTTTTGTGATCTCCATCACGCCGTTCACATGGAAGGGCAGCCCGTTGTCCTCGGAGAACTTGCGCAGAATACCACGTGCCTCAGGGTAGCGGTAGCGCGGCACCATTGGCAGGAGGTGGTGCTCCAGCTGGTACTGCATGCCACCGAAGAACCACTCGAAGAACGGATCGGAGCACTGGACGCCACGGGTGGCGCGGTACTGGTCAATGATGTAGTTGTACGGCTCGTCGTGCTCGATCATCTCCTCCGTCTGATGGTTGGACGTCACCACTATGGCAACGCAGAATCCACCAAGAATGACGCTACCGATAGCGACCTTCCACGGTAACAAGGCAAGCCACAGGTAGTTCACCGCCATGTGCGCCAGCTCCTTCTTGTTGCCGCTGCCCAGCGCGAAGCGGAGAGACTGCATGCGCCACGAAACATACAGAAGTGAATAGGCGAAGGGGTAGAACATGTACTGGTAGCGGCGGAGCGCGGTGTCCTCGGAGACGTCGGGGATCCACAAAAACAGAACCGGCTCGTTGTGGATGTCCGAGTCCAAGCCCTTGCGGTTGACAAAGACGTGGTGCGAGTTGTGCTTGTGCGACCACCACTCCAACGAGA
Organism: Leptomonas pyrrhocoris; assembly: GCF_001293395.1. Classification (NCBI taxonomy): domain Eukaryota; phylum Euglenozoa; class Kinetoplastea; order Trypanosomatida; family Trypanosomatidae; genus Leptomonas; species Leptomonas pyrrhocoris. Next base: position 1,426,788 of record NW_015438362.1, read on the forward strand.
AGCCGTTGATGAGGCCACCGAGAGTGTTGCCCAGGAAGCGGGCGAACTTGCTACGCGCGTGCGTGAAGTCGTGGCCAAGCCAACCAGCCTGCTGCATGCCAAGTCCGATGAGGACGGTGGCAAGAACGGGGCAGGAGTAGCTGAGGAAGGTGCCAATGATGCACAACGCAATCACAGGAAGAATGTTGCGGGTGAAGTCGATGAACCAAATGCGCTCAAACCACCCCTTCTCCTCCAACTCCTTCACTAGCTTCGCGAAATTCAGAGACACCTGGTCGCGTGGGGTGTCACCTTCCTTCAACGGAAGCGCCTTCATCCGCTTCAGCTTCTGGATTGCCTCCTTGGAGTGCAGTGAGTAGAAGGCGTCCGTTGCATCCTTGCCGTGGAACTCGTCGCACATCTGCGCACCACCGGGGTGAGAGTTGCGCCAGGAGGTGCAGTCGTACCAGCTGTCGTCGATGCGCATGACGCATTTCGGCAACGAGCTGCGGTACAGGTGCGGGTAGGTGAGATCGAAAACCATTTTTGTGGCCCCAGTGGAGTCCTTGTGTGGCTCTCAAGTGAGAGGTGCGTCGCACGTTGCAAGGCACGAAAAGCACAACAGCAAAAAGCGAGCCGAAGAAGGAAGGTCACAACGAACAAACGAAAAGGAAACAGGAAAGGTTGGGCTTTTTGGTATTCGGAGGGGTAAAAGGAAAAAAGAAAAAAAACGTTGAACGCACAGAGAGAGATGATGCGAAGAGAAGCGAAATGGCGAGGAAAAAGGCGGTGGAAAGAAACAAAATGTAGATGGAAGGAGAGAGAGTGCAAGCATGTACTCACCTGTATGGAACGTCGACTGCGAGCATCAGGGATCAGCAGAGTAAATGCTTCCTTCTGCTTTAGAAATAAAGTCCAGGTATCCGCGAAAGCTAGTTGGCCCTTGTGACTTCAGCAGTGCAATGCCATTGAGAATCTCTCATGTTCAGCGCGGATAACTTGTCATACTCTTCATTTTCGCAGAAGACAACGATGCAGTACGGCGGGGAAAACAAGAAAGAAAAGGAAAAGAACGTCGGTTGCACAGCTCGCATGAGCGAGGCAGCAAAAAAAAAAAGAAGAGGAGCAACAAGCAACGCAACCACGAATCCGCAATCTATATATGCATTTCCAGGAATACTCAGCAAAACATGAAATGCGCGTCTTCTACGTTTCTCTAAAAACAAAACGGTTGATAAGGCACTTTCAGGCATCTTCTTCCTCTTCTCTAGCTGTCAATAGAAGCGGCAAGTGTGTCACACAGCATCTTCAAGTTCTGGTTCTCCTTCTCAAAGCGAGAGCTCTCATCTTGATAGAACAAAATCTCACGCCGCAACTTCGACATTCGTGCGTTGTATTTTGCGGTGTGCTCGTCAATGCTGTTCTGAACCTCCTCTGTCTTCCTTTCGAACACGAGCCGCTCTGCGTTCGCCTTCTGGATGCGCTCGCGCAGCTGCTTACTTTCCTTCTCGGGGTTACGCGACGCGCCCATCGCAGCGTCGCCAGACAACGCTTCGTCGCGGTCTTTGATGGCGGATTGTGTTGTGTACTTGGTATCCACCAGCACATCCGCCATTCTACTGTTGGCCTCCTCTAAATGCTCAATCTCCTGCAAGAGTTGCCGGCGTTCGGCCTGGATGCGCTCTGCGACCGAGCGGGCTTCCAACTTGTTAGAGTCGGCGTAAACGCACGCGTTTCTAGAAGACTCATTGCGCAGCTCCTCGATTCTCCGCTGCTTCAAGTCGATGAGCGCGCCCATCTCGCGTTCCTTCTTCGAGAGTAGGTTCAGTGTTCGCTCCCGCTCACGCGACAACTCCTGGATGGATTTCAGCAACTCCTGTGCACGCGCCTCTTCGCCCCCGTTCGGGCCAAAGACCTTTTTTTTCAGCAAATCCTGAAGATCATCCAGCATGGACATCAAGCGAACCACCGTCAGCCGTTTCTGCGCGTCCATCTTCTTCTCCCGAAGCTCCTTGATGTACGAAGAGAGCTCCCCAATGTCGGACTCTACGCCTTTGCGACTCTCGTCCGATTCCATCAGCTGCCCAACGCAATCTTCACGGCTGGAATAGGAAATCTGGCCGCTCCGATTCTGCCCGCCTTCGAGCACCTGCTTCACGCGAGCAGCATTTCGGTAATCGGTGCTGGCCGCGGACCGCGCCTCTTCCTGCGCACCTGTTGCGGCACGCTCATCCGCCAGCTGCGTGTTCAGCGCCTGCGACTGCTGTCTCTTTCGCCGCAGAGCCTCCTCACGCTCCATCAACGAGTCCTCCAGACGCTGCAGCTCCCGCTTCAGCTCCTTGATCGACTGCTGTTGGTGACTGTCCGTCATGTTGGCTTGTGAGAACGTATGGGTGTCTGCTGATGTTGTTTTCCACTGTGGTAATTCAAAACTTTAAAAGTCGCTTCGACGCGGGTTGGGATTCTACAGACCGTCAGGTCTCTTTTTTTCGATAACAATGAGAAACAGGGAGTTTTTTGTGTGTGAGAAAAGAAGATCTAAATAACGAGCTTTTCAGCTAATTTGGCTGTTTTGCTGCTGTGAAGCACAGAAAGGAAAAGCGCCCACTTGGATGTTCTTCTTCAGTGTGTGCTTTATCGTCCTTAAACGGGAAACAGTAGATTGAGGAAAGATAGAAAATACGGCAAGTGGGGCTACCGAGTAACAACTTCTACCGTTCAACACTTTGTTGTGCTACGCCACAAATAAATAGCAAAAGTATATATACAATAAAAGAGGGGATTGTCAGCGGCAACACCGCACACAAATCTGATGGCCACTCTACCAAGCTATTTATTTTCGTTTCCTGTACGTTAGATCTGTACCACCGCATCAATAATTGTAACGGCGGAAAAGCGTCGAAAAGACAAGTTGCCAGACTTGACCTATTAGCTTCACGCATTTTGCTGCTCTGGCTCTCTTTGCTTTGCGAATGTGACAAAAAAAAACACAGCAGACACCTGTGAACAACCTATGCGCTTCTTTTCACTCCAAAGCCGGTATTGCTCCAGTGACGCAACTTGGCTAAACATCCTCTTACTTCTGCTGGGGTGCAGCCGCGCTCTTCGGCCTTCGTTGTAGCACAAGAGCGTAATAGAACCCAAAGAGGCACCGTCGCTCTTCTTTTACTTCGTACAGCATGCTTTCGCGAATCCATGCATGATAATCGTGCGTGATGGTCATACTGCTGTTCGAGACTCTGTTGAACCATCGTGCCAGCCTGGTAAGCTGGAGATAACTCGGCTTTCCAAAATCCATCACGAGGAACAAGCCGTCCTCCTTCATGTACTCAGCGGCAGAATCAAAGAGGTTGCGAGCTTTCGGCTCGGCATGGTTGAGAAGCTCGTCGCGTATGAGTATGCAGTCATACTTAGTGAAGCCTGGAGAGTGTAAGTCGGATTTCAAGACAGTAGTAAAGTTGACGGTGCTGCCTACCCAGTTGTGATCGTTGCGAATCATGAAATCGAGCGTCATGGCGCGTCGTCGATCCTCCTGCTCCTCTTCTGAGAGCGCCTCGTCAACTCTGTAGCGGCCGTCATCGACAACTTTCTTCTCAATCACAAACTCAACGCGAACCGCCTTCGACATCTCGTAAAAGGCGACATCCTTCTCGTCGTACAATTTCGGCGACAAGTCAAGCACTTTTCCACGGCAGAAGTTTCGGTAGACCCTTCGCACACACCTGTAAATGAGAAACTGTGGGAGAGCGCTGAGCGCCAAGAAAAGAGCGACGCCACCGATTGTAGTGAGGAAAAATCTATTGCGTCCTTGCACAATTCTCTCGTACTTGTCCTTGGGTATTTGCACCGGCTGATAAGACGTAGCTGCGGTTGGCTGCAAGTCTGGCCTCACGCCGTTATTGCTTTGAAACATCTGGCGTGTGAAATGAGGAAGCTGCACGGTAACGTCAACACCGCCTTTTCACATACCTGATTCTTTACCGCTGCCGATTTCCAACGCGCTGAAAAGAGGAACGATGACGGAGGAGGAAGAGAGGGGACAGGGGAAAGAGAGCGCACCTGAAAATGTGAAAGCGAAAATCCACCGGAAGCAAAGTAATATTGACACGGATGATGAGCAGTGTGAACAATAAGGCAAAGCTGTGAAGAAACAACTGGGACTCTTTACACCCTGTTGTTCTCGCGCCTCGAGAACGGTTCTCGCCGCTCTTTCTGCGCAGAAACCCTAGCGCAGTTGTGTGCCGATGTTCCTGTTACCAGTAATAGAGCCCTTTCGCGAGTGCTACCGCAGGCGCAACAGGCCATACAACTAAGCACTGTGGCGAATCCGCGAGAGAGCCATAGGTGCGCTGAACGACAAAGCACTAAGCACCGGATTTGCGAAAAAAAAAAAGAAGAGGCGCTTCTTCCTAGGGACCACTGTGCAGCCTTTCCTTATTGTTTTAAACATTTTGGTTGCTTGTTAACATATTAGTTTAGAAGAAAAAACAAAGATCAGCCAACAATTACACTGCGTATAGCTCTTCGTCTTTAGAAGAGACGCCAATAAAAAGGATACCACTCAAACGAGCCAGCTCACCAACAACAAGGGTAGACCAAAAAAAAAAGGTTTAAAGTTCCAAATACACGTCAAGAACAAACCTGTACTACTCGCCCCTTAGTTAAACACTCCTTTTATCGTTTTCACCAAAGCGCAGTGACGCGCTTGCCGCACAAAACGTAAAACAAAGCCAAAGAGAAAAGAAAAAAGAAACATTCCTTTCTTTTCCAAGAATGCACCCAAAAACCTACACACAGGAAAAAAAAATACATTTAAACTCCGTTTACCGTCCATCGCGGCCACGAGCAGTGACGCCACGTCCGCCAGCGCCGCCACGCCCGCCAACGTTGCCACGCCCACCAGCACCGCCACGTCCGCCAGCGGCACCGCGTCCGCCACGACCACGGCCGGCGGTTTGGCGGATGCGGCTGTCGCAGTGCTTCGCCAAGTTGAAGATGCCTTCCGCAGTTCCCTTCACCAAGTGCTGCAGGCGTGTGGTGTTGTTGCGATCCAGGTAGAGGTACGCGTCGTCGCGGTCCCACCACGCGCTCAGCGAGCTGGGATCGGCGAGGATCTCGTTTACTGCCCGGCGCACTTCGCTCTCATTCATGTCGAACTTGATAGAGAGGTTGGACACGGACATGGTGGAAAAATTGCAGCGATTGCGATAGCAGAAAACGAGAAGGGCAACCTCCTTCATGCAAAGCAGGAAGCGCTCACGGCACTGCTTTCCGGAGGGGAGGGTGTCGAACGTCGCCATCGCTTCCACCTGCTCCTTGGCACCAGCGTAGTTGCCCACCTTGAGGTGCTCGTAGGCCACCGCTACCTGCTCCTTAAAGGAAAACGGCTTGCCCATTAGCACCGGGGTGCGCGTGACAGTGTTGTAAACGTAGCGCTCCATGTGCTTCCGCTCATACGGGTTCTGCGCCTCCATCTTGGCGCCATCGAGAAGCCCGGAGAGGACGGCTGCCAGCTCTAACTGCGCGGGCGGCATGTACAGGTGTGGGGGGAGCATGAGATTGCGGTACTCCATCTCCGAGTGCTCGTCGTCCAGCTGGTACTTCGGCGGCGCCTTCTGGCCAAGCTGAATCTCGTTCGACAACAATCCCCACATGCCGCGCAGCAGCTCGTGCGCCGTTGGGATGTCGCCCGCAATGAAGGCGGCGAGGCCAAGCTGGGCAATCGCGCGGTTGAGCAGAATCGCCAGCGGGGCAACGGCCGGCGTGACGTGGTTGGCAACGCCGGTGCGCAGGAGGTAGTCGCGGCCCTCACGGTAGAGGCCGCACAGGCCATACTGGTAAGCAACGTGGCACGCACTCGACACGGAAAGTGAGAGGTTGGGCTTCAGTTGGATGCTAAGCTTGCGAAGAGCGCGGACCGTGTCGAAGACAGAGGGCAAGATCACCGTGAGCTTCTCAGAGGAGGGGAGCGAAGCGTAGAAGAGGTCGTGAGCCTCCTGGCGACGCTGACCGAAAGTCGCAAGCAGGATCGCGATGCACGCCTTGGACGGCTCCTTCCTGTTGTGGGACAGGTAGTAGCCCAGCACACGATCAGTCAAGAGGGCGAGGTCGTTTTCAAAGGCAATAATCTTCAGGTATTCCTGGCTGACCACGTCCTCGAACTTTGACTTGTTCTCCAGCTCGCTGCGCAAGAACGTCAAGACCCCGTGAAGACCCCCCGGAACGACAATGTCGCGTGCGGTCACGGAGGAGGAGTCTTCCACGAAGCGGACCGACGGGTTATCGAGGATGTGCTGGAAAAACTTCACTGCCCACTTGAAAGCCCGCCCCCACGTATCCGAGCCCACCAGCAGCTTGCGGCTGTCGCGCTTAAGAACCGCGGAAACGGCAATGCCCGTTGCAGAGGCCTCCAGGTTCGTGTACCCCTTGTTGCCGCAGTCGCGGATCACCTTTTCCACCTTGCTCACCAAGTTCACTTCACGGGAGCCGGAGATCTCCTCCAGAATTTTGGCGTAATCGGCCTCGGTCAGATCCTTGGCACCCTCCTCCTCCCCCTCAGCCGCCTCACCCTCCTCCTCAGGACCTTTCTCGAGCGCCTTCAGCTCCTTCTTGTAGAGATTTTCAGTCTCCTCGACAAGGGTGATGAGACTCTTCAGACTCCTGTATTCGACCTTGTTGGCAAAGTCTTCTCGCGACTTTCCCTCCAGGTGCTCCGACAGGTTCGGCATGTCTTGTAGACACGCCTGCAACGCCTGAGGCGCCTCCTTGTACTTGCGCACAAAGCTGTGCACCTCCTCACTCATGCGCTTGAACGCGTCATAAGCCTCCTTCCACAATTCATTGCCGGCGTTGTAGTCGAACGTCTTGCAGAGCGCTTCAATCGCGTTGGCGGCCTTGTCCTTCTTGGGGATCACCTCATGACGCTCCTCTAGCTCCTCCTCATCCGTCAGCTCAAACCAGTAAGGGTTAATCTGCGCCTCTGCGACTTCCTCGATCGGAAAGCTGTTCTCCGACTCGCTGTCGCTGTCGGCGGAACTGATGCTGAAGTAGTTCATCTTTCTTTTTTTAGAAAAGGCACGAAACAGAAAAAAGAGGCTATTAATTTCTGTGAAAATGGATTTTTCATTTATTTGAATTTAAAGAAATACGATTGTTACAGTGAGAAAAAAAAAGAGGGAGTAAAGAACGAAAAAGAGCAGTAGAAGAGTACAAGAAGAACACAAGAAAGAAATGAGAGAAAAAACATGCATCAAGAAGGCCTGGTCGTTAACGCTAAAAAAAAGAACTGTGCTCAGTGAAACATTGGAAAAATCAAGCGAGTGCAAATCTGCCTTTTGTTCTACAGCGTGCACGGCAGACCTTGCGGATGCCTCATCTTCACTCAAAATTTTACACACGGTGAGAAGGGAAGCAGGTTTGGTGCGTGAGAGTATTTTCGCTGTTTTCGTCTATTTGTTGGTTAATGCGTGTGTGTTGGTTTTCTGTGTACACCAATAGCAGGGGAATCGATTGTAAGTCGTCGATTCACAAAAAAAAAAACATTCACTTCTCATGAATTACATATCGAACGTTGTGGATACTGTAAGGTAGGTCTCGTTGGCGGATCAGGTAAAGCGCCCTCCTCACGTTATCTCGATTTTCTGGTGTGATTTCCTCCCCCAACAAGTTCATCAGCGACGCATCTATCGCACTCCATTGTCGCCGCATCAACGGTTTGTTGAGGTAACTGATCTTGCAGACCTCTACCACCGTGCATAACGCAGAAACTGCCGCATTCGTTGATTCTTGGAGAGGATACAGGTGGCCGCGTAAATAGCACACCAAACTTGTGACATCTGCGACACCCATTCGCTCGAGTTCTGCGCGTGTCACGTCCGGTAATCCTTGGCAGCTGGCTCTGCGGTCATCACGGAAGTCAGTGGCGGCGTTCAGCTCTCCAAGAGGGATCATCCAGGCCGAAGCGCCATCCAGTAATTGGATCTGACGGTTGAGAAGCTCGGCGGCTCGCCTCAGTTGCTTATGTGCCTCAGCCAAAGCGCAGCGGTTCACCTTGTGAGCTTCCTTTATTCCGGCAAGAATCGAGTCACAATCCATAAGCTGATCTCCGATCTTGAGATGGCTCTGTCTTTTGTCGGTTTCTTCTTCAAGGCGATCGTGCCGGTCTTTAATGGTGAAAGAGCGGGAAAGGACAACGAATGGAAACAAAGAGCAAATCAAACTTTCATTACGCTATCGACGATGCGGGTGAAGGCAAGACCACAGCAAAAGTCGCATTTAAAGCTTTCGCAAAAACGAGATCAGGACCGCCGTTCCCCAGCGACTACAGTGACTGCCTACTAGTACTTTCGCCTGTGTAGCGTCGTCAACGGACTGTGTAACGACAAAGCACCTATTGACGCCGGCTGACGTGACTGACTCCACACCAGACACGTGTTTCAATTTCACGACGATAGCTAAATACGGCGCATTGTGTATCAGAAGATACCTTGTCACCCTGGAAGTCACAATATAACCGGCTACTGGGGAAGCAGGTGGGGGTGCGATCCGTACGGAGAGCGCTCGCCCAAACAGCACAAATCCGTCAAATGAGATCAGTGCTTCTTGGGCGGCAGACGACTCGGCGAACGACACGATGGCTTGGCCTTGTCGTACATCTAAGACGATATCTTCCACATTGTGAATTAGTCGGAAAAGTCGTAAAAGAGTGCGCCGGGTATATTCGATTCCTACGGGGAAAGTCACATTGGAAACCTCCACAAACTCCATGGCGTGCCAACTTATATATATTGCTGCTTCTGTTGCTATTGCAGCTGTCTACTTTTCGCAGATAAACAGGAGTCGTTAATTCTCGATAAAGAGATGAAAAGCCTGTGTAACTTTCTTTGGCACAACTAGCTTGTTAGCAGGAAAGGGAAAAAGCAAAAAGGTGTAATTCAACTTGCTTAGGTAGAGTTCATCTATGTTCTTCTGCGGGCAAAGTAACGCTGAGCGGTTGGGTCTTTAACACGTGAGTGCTTGTAATTTAACACGCATAACAAAGCTGCTTCAGAAAAAAAAAGCTAAGAGCAGTCATTGGTAAAGCGATTATTTCTTACTTTAAAAAACATATAGTGCAACAAGGTTGTGTTCAATTCTGATGATCAGGAAAAAAAAGAACTGCAGCTAAGAACACTGACAACGACAATCCATCGAGCTTGTTGCCTTTATTCTTTTCCCCCTCTTTTACAGCCACGTCACATGGAAAAAAAAACGTTTCGACAAGATTTCCGTAGGTTGGTAGCTTGAAGAGATGCAGCCAATGGTAGCAGTAAGAGCGTTTTACAAGCTTTTCTCCCCCTCGATGGAGCCGCATCTAAATTGGGGTACCGGTCCAATGCAGCTTCTCTTTATCTAATCGCCGTTGCGCACATCGCTCCTTCTCCGCCGCGTTAACCACTAGTAACGGCCCTTGCTTGCCGATACTGAATAACACATCCAAATCGTGTAAAGCAACTAAAACGTCTTCGATGATGAGACCAGATTGTTTGCTTAGCTCACACACCGTCACCGGTGTGCCTTGTTCCTCGAGCAGAAATACTGCAAAGAGCACCTCATCGCGCCACACCTTTCGAAAAAGCGCATTGCCGCTTTTACTTAAAGGTCGCTCCGGCGTCCCAACCATATTTTCAGAACGCGCAATCTCATAGGAGAGGCGTACGAGGAATCCACCGTACCCTTTCGAACGAAACGGCGGTAGCACCATGACGCATGAGAGCGTGTTAATGCAACTTGAACTACTCTTCCATTCTTTACTAAAGTAGCCCGCTAAATGAAATCCCTCGTCGTCTACTTCAAAGAGCGTGTTGAACGAAAAAAAGTGCACGTCATCGAGGGTGACCTTGTCGGTCAGAAATAGCTTGGTAAGAAGGCACAGACGCCGTGCCATAATACCACACAGAGGCTTTCGACCATCTAGCTCAAACACACAAAACCTTCGCTGTGCATCACGATACACCTCATCACCAGGTATCCAAAAAGCATTACTACACCGCTGCAAATGCTGCTGCAGGTGATCTGCTGTGATAAAGGTAGACAGGCACGAATCACAAAGATAAACAGTCTGCCCATTCCCAAAGAACGAGGTTACCGAAGCTTCGGCTTGACCACAAAAGCGGTAACGCGTCGTTGCAACTTCGATGGGTACATTCTGCATATGAATGTCTCTAACTTAACACTGTTTTCACACCCAATTGCATATGCCCAGTTTAAGAAGAACGAAAAAGAGTCAATGCGAGAGCAAAGAAAGGGAAGAACTTGAACGAAAGCACAATGCAACTGTCTGAGGAAATTACGTAGTTGGAGAAGTGTAAATCGTATTTACACATCCGAACACGAAAATGAGCTGCTCAAATAAATATTGGTGATAAACAATGCCACTTACTTTTAAGAAGCAAAGCATGTTACCTCTTGTACGTTAGCGCTCACAGCGTGCAGTTTACAGCATCGCGTTCACTATTATCCATAAAATGGCATATTCCTCGCTGGAAATACAAACCACTTTTTTTCTTTTTTTTATCCTACCATGAAATCACAAATAATGATAATAAAACAGAAAAAAGTTGACTGAAATATATTGAAAAGAACATTAAAACAAATAACCTAGAGTGGTCTTCTATATAGCAACTAATTTTTGACTTTTCTTTCTACAACCAACTACATGAACTATTGGAACTAACTAATGGTGGGCGAGCTCAACGGCACCGGGAGCAGGGCGAAGCGTAGCCGGACCAGCGGCGTAACCCTCACCAATATCAAAGGAGAAGTCCCATGGTTTGCGATCCTGAGAACGCCAGCCATAATCCAAGGCACTCGGACCGCCTCCAGAAATATCATCAAGCTTCGACCAGAAGCCGTCCCACATGATCGCACCGACGAGCAGAAAGGGACCTCCGCAGCACAGTGCCATCCAGTAGTTCTGGCCGGGCTTGTGGTAGACCTCGCTGGACCAGAAGCCGACGCCGCGAAGACCAAAATTTGGACGCGCCTTCGCCTTGCTGTTGAAGGCAAGCAAGTAGGTACGCTTGCTTACGGAGAGCGCCGAGCGGAACATTTCTTGTGTATGCACACGAGAGGAAGCAGGTTAAATACTATTCTGATGGGAATTAGGTGCATAGAGATGTGAAGTACACGGAAACATGCAATAGTAGAAGATGCATTTTTTAAGAAGGCAGGAGAAGTACACATGAGAGAAGTGACTGCGATAACTTACCAACGCATTTAGCTCGTGCAACGATATATTCACCAACTTAACCAGCTGACATTATATATCCAGTAAAGGAAAAGGAAAGCTTCATTTTAGTGCGTGGGTGCGTTGGCACAAAAGCACCAATGATAGAAACCATAATAAACTGCACACAATTGTGCGATGTGCAGAAGCTAGTAAATACTATATTGTTTGCTTGTTTGTTTCGACTCAAAAGAGACGTGTGATTTACCATTTCTCCATTTTGAACTCATATATAAACAAGGACCAAGAAGAAAATGAGAGGAAATAAGAAAACGGAAATCTAACCCTTCCGGGTAAATTCTATCATTTAATAATTACAACCAGAGTGTCTTTTTTCTTGCCTTCTCGTAAACTGCTTAAATGCGATCTAGGATCTATCAGTTAGAGGGCACATAGAAAAAAAGAAAGGAAGAAAAAAAAGCCACTGGAGGGTGCTCAAAAAGTAGAAGAGTAGATCAAAAAAAAGGCATTTAGAAAAAGAATGAAAGAGAAAGTCTACTGACCACTTCTGTTTTTGTGAAATCGAGCTGGCTAACACAGAAAAGGAAAAAGCCCGACAAGGCGCATGTGACAGACAAAAATCTGTTTACATAACTGCTCTTTTTTATCATTCAAAGGGGCACATCGATTTTCGTCAACAGTTACGCAGGTTAAACAGTCTGGCTAGAGAACACATTAGTTTCTGAATTTAAACAATCCGTTTCTTTAATGTTATATTCTCCACCTGGTGCGGGAAACGAAAACGTGGAAACATGCGGAAAAAGTGTGTTGCAGCTCGATATCAACAAAAAAAAAACGTCATCTGGCTTTGTCGTTTCGATGATGAAAAAACTTTTGTTCATAAGCATTGAATACAGAAGATTGCTTAATTTCGAAAAAGCTACTGAAAGAGAGAGAGAAGAAAAAAAAAATTACACGGCGACGATCGTCCATAAATGTATAGAGAACAGAAGGGGAAAAAAAGCTGTAGTAAGCATAAAAATGATGCTTACGCACATGAACTTCTTCACGCGTTTACGCACGTAAACACAGAGGTATCAGAAAAGAGGTGCAGCTGTGCGTTGTAAGTTTAGTCATGGTTGCGTACCTTCTCCATCCAAATACGGCATCCATATTCGCGGTACAGTTCCTTGAGTAACTGCACGAAATCGATGCGCGACCGAGCCTCGTAGTAAAAGGTGAGTTTCTTCTTGTCAAACTGATACTCAGCGTACGCAATCTCCATTGGAAGACAATGAGCGCAAACCTTTGATTGACAGAAAGCGGCAGCCAACGCTTCCGCATCCTTCAAGTCCGTTGCCCAGTAATCCACCTCACGCTGAGTCGCGTGACGAAGAACGCTCCCGACGGGGCCGGTGCGCTCCACATAGGTCTTGTGCGATGCGGTGTTGATGCGAATCACGACGCCAATGTCAATGCCACGATCACCCTGGACCACCACATACTGCCCTTTTTCCACCTCGACGGACGACGCAAACTCAGCCTGATGGCACTTGAACTGGATCAAAGTGCTGCACAACGATGGTCCACCCGGAGCAGGAGGAGCTTGGTCTTCCTTGTCTTGGAATAGCTCCTGAGTTGGAGTTGCAACGGCCGTGATCAGGTCGTCCACCAGTTCAGCAGCTGACTGCACGCCTTCGGGAAGGCATTTCCATTCGTATGGGTTGTGGGAGAACGGTGGGGAAATGGAAAGAGGTATGAAAGGTGTCAGGTTCTGCGCCACATTCTTCGTCTTCTGCGGTACCTGCAGTTGGAACTGCACGTTCGTGATGTCAGTGAGCGGCGCAAGCATCATTTTTGATACGTTCAGACACAAAAGAAGATGAAAATCAGAAAAAACTGTATGTCGTTAGAGTATTCGTGTGTGTAGATGATATATAAAGGAGAAAAATTGTATGCTCTTATATCAGCAACAACAAAAGAAAGTACAAATTTAGAAAAAAGAAAATCTAGAAGGGTACAGGAATTACGATGAAAAGAAAAGTGGTTAAGGCAAACACACCGCTAGGCTAGTTGACCTCTTTCCAGCTTTGTAAATCGATGTGAGCACAAATGTTTTAGTGCTAGCAGCGAGCAGAAACGTGAAAGTAGAACAAGTAAAGAAAATCGGAGACGCAAGAAAATGGATACGAATGTCATTGTTGAAAAGGACGAAGATGGCATCGGATAAACAGTTCCCGCAATAGCGAGAACGATAGGGGTAGGTTGCATCAGAATGAGAGAACGAAACACGCAGTCATTACAATACTGTGAACGCGCGAAAATAGAAACAGACAAAATACTGAGTCGTACTTGCGACCTTATCCGCAATTCATTGCGAGTCGCAGACCACCAGAAAACAAAACAACGTTCTTGTTTCTCTTTCGCATTTGCGCGCTTCAACACCCACAAAAAAACATTAGGGAGATTAACAATACTAGCAACAAAAAAGATTAACGAATGTAAGGAAATAGTTCACTGACGTTAAAAATTACCGGAGTTAATTGTTACATATAGGGAATGCGCATACCAGAGCGCTGAAAAGGGAACGCTTAGCTTTTAAACCCCTTCAGGAAAGAAAGCAGCCAAAAACAATTTTTGAACTATCCTGCCTTTTTGCGAAGTTGGACGTTTACTACCGTGCACTGATGGAATGGGGTCTTTCTGCGACATCTGGGTTGGGCCTCGCCTTTGCTTTTCAGGGCACTGCGGG